>NC_084747.1:1309060-1339904 GCF_033978785.1 Entelurus aequoreus
ACAAAATGTGTTCATATTTTAATACCTTTAATGTACAAAATGTGTTCATATTTTAATACCTTTAATGTACAAAATGTGTTCATATTTTAATACCTTTAATGTACAAAATGTGTTCATATTTTAATACCTTTAATGTACAAAATGTGTTCATATTTTAATACCTTTAATGTACAAAATGTGTTCATATTTCTGTACGTGACCACTAAGCTACTGTAAACAAAACACTTTGGTTCATACATAATTCATAACTAGCATGGTCGCTACGTGGCGGCAGTCGGTGACATCGCCGTTAGCTCAGATTGACAACCCCCCCCCCCCCCCCCCCCCCGCAAAATTGTGTTGTCAAGCTTGTGATGTTTGATGCGTGAGGCGGCCGCATCACTTTTGGCGTGACAGTGTGGCGTGTTGGTGACTCCACTGGGGGGGAACAAAACAATGGAGCGTAAAGTGTCACGGTACACAGCAATATTTAAGACAATAAAAGCCTGGTCGGTAAAGTGTCACGGTACACAGCAATATTTAAGACAATAAAAGCCTGGTCAGTAAAGTGTCACGGTACACAGCAATATTTAAGACAATAAAAGCCTGGTCGGTAAAGTGTCACGGTACATAGCAATATTTAAGACAATAAAAGCCTGGTCGGTAAAGTGTCACGGTACATAGCAATATTTAAGACAATAAAAGCCTGGTCGGTAAAGTGTCACGGTACACAGCAATATTTAAGACAATAAAAGCCTGGTCGGTAAAGTGTCACGGTACACAGCAATATTTAAGACAATAAAAGCCTGGTCAGTAAAGCGTCACGGTACACAGCAATATTTAAGACAATAAAAGCCTGGTCAGTAAAGTGTCACGGTACACAGCGATATTTAAGACAATAAAAGCCTGGTCAGTAAAGTGTCACGGTACACAGCAATATTTAAGACAATAAAAGCCTGGTCAGTAAAGTGTCACGGTACACAGCAATATTTAAGACAATAAAAGCCTGGTCAGTAAAGTGTCACGGTACACAGCGATATTTAAGACAATAAAAGCCTGGTCAGTAAAGTGTCACGGTACACAGCAATATTTAAGACAATAAAAGCCTGGTCAGTAAAGCGTCACGGTACACAGCAATATTTAAGACAATAAAAGCCTGGTCGGTAAAGTGTCACGGTACACAGCAATATTTAAGACAATAAAAGCCTGGTCAGTAAAGCGTCACGGTACACAGCAATATTTAAGACAATAAAAGCCTGGTCAGTAAAGCGTCACGGTACACAGCAATATTTAAGACAATAAAAGCCTGGTCAGTAAAGTGTCACGGTACACAGCAATATTTAAGACAATAAAAGCCTGGCCATTAGAAGAAATAAAAGAGTAAATAGTGACTTCTCTGACATGGAGTCAAATTATTGGAGTTATTAGAGAAACATGTCAGTTTGTGTAAGAACATGATTATGTTTATGTTACTTACAACACAGCTTTTCAACTCATGGCACACATTATTTCAAGTGGCCCCACCCCACGTTATTTAATGTGGCCCACCATGTTATTTAAAATGCCCCCCCACCCACACATTATTTACATTTGCCCGCCATATAATTTAATTTGGCCCCCACATTATTTAAAGTGGCCCGACACATAATTTAAAGGCCTACTGAAAGCCACTACTAGCGACCACGCAGTCTGATAGTTTATATATCAATGATGAAATCTTAACATGGCAACACATGCCAATACGGCCGGGTTAACTTAATAAAGTGACATTTTAAATTTGCCGCTAAACTCCGGTTCGAAACGCCTCTGAGGATGACGTATGCGCGTGACGTAGACCGGCGAACACGGGTATGCCTTCCACATTGAAGCCAATACGAAAAAGCTCTGTTTTCATTTCATAATTCCACAGTATTGTGGACATCTGTGTTCGTGAATCTGTTGCAATCATGTTCATTGCATTATGGAGAAGGAAGCTGAGCAAGCAAAGAAGAAAGTTGTCGGTGCGAAATGGACGTATTTTTCGAACGTAGTCAGCAACAACAGTACACAGCCGGCGCTTCTTTGTTTACATTCCCGAAAGATGCAGTCAAGATGGAAGAACTCGGATAACAGAGACTCTAACCAGGAGGACTTTTGACTTCGATACACAGACGCCTGTAGAGAACTGGGACAACACAAACTCTTACCAGGATTACTTTGATTTGGATGACAAAGACGCAGACGTGCTACTGTGAGTATGCAGCTTTGGCTTCTAAACATTTGATCGCTTGACCGTATGTGCGCAACTTTTTTTTGCGTATGTACGTAAGTTTTTTAAAATATGTAAGCTTTATGAACCTTGGGTTACGTGAACGGTCTTTTGGGCTGAGTGATTGTGTGTGTTGATTAGGTGTTTGAATTGTATTGGCGTGTTCTATGGAGCTAGGAGCTAGCATAGGAGCTAGGCGCTAGCATAACACGTACCGTACCGTACGTGCGCGTCACGTACGTAACTTTTTTAAAATATATAAGCTTTATGAACCTTGGGTTAGGTGAACGGTCTTTTGGGCTGAGTGATTGTGGGTGTTGATCAGGTGTTTGAATTGTATTGGCGTGTTCTATGGAGCTAGGAGCTAGCAGAGGAGCTAGGAGCTAGCGTAACAAACACGCAGGTGTTTTTATGCAGTATTAATTTGTGTCATATTAAATATAAGCCTGGTTGTGTTGTGGCTAATAGAGTATATATATGTCTTGTGTTTATTTACTGTTGTAGTCATTCCCAGCTGAATATCAGGTCACTCTCACAGCATCTTCCCTATCTGAATAGCTTCAACTCCCCACTAGTCCTTCACTCTCACTTTACTCATCCACAAATCTTTCATCCTCGCTCAAATTAATGGGGAAATTGTCGCTTTCTCGGTCCGAATCTCTCTCACTTCATGCGGCCATCATTGTAAACAATAGGGAACTTTGCGTATATGTTCAACTGACTACGTCACGCTACTTCCGGTAGGTGCAAGCCTTTTTTTTATCAGATACCAAAAGTTGCGATCTTTATCGTCGTTGTTCTCTACTAAATCCTTTCAGCAAAAATATGGCAATATCGCGAAATGATCAAGTATGACACATAGAATAGATCTGCTATCCCCGTTTAAATTAAAAAAATTCCTTTCAGTAGGCCTTTAAAGTGGACCGCCATATTATTTAAAATGCCCCCCCACCCCCACGTTATTTACATTTGCCCGCCATATAATTTAAATTGGCCCCACATAATTTCAAGTGGCCCGCCACATAATTTCAAGTGGCCCACCATATTATTTAAAATGCCCCCCGCCCCCACATTATTTACATTTGCCCGCCATATTATTTAAAATGGCGCCCCAGCCCCACATTATTTACATTTGCCCGCCATATAATTTAAAGTGGCCCCCACATTATTTAAAGTAGCCCGACACATAATTTAATATGGCCCACCATATAATTTAAATTGGCCCCCACATTATTTAAATTGGCCCGCCATGTTATTTAAAATGCCCCCCGACCCCCACGTTATTTACATTTGCCCACCACATAATTTCATGTGGCCTGCTATATTATTTAAAATGCCCCCCCACCCCCACATTATTTACATTTGCCCGCCATACAATTTAAATTGGCCCCACATAATTTAAGGTGGCCCGCCACATGAATTTAATGGCCTGCCACATCATTTATACAGGCCGTAACAATACGTTGATTGGCCTGCCACTTAATTTAAAGTGGCCCCCCACATTATTTAAAATGGCCAGCGACATAATTTAATCTGACCTGCCATATTAATTAAAATGCCCTCCCCGCCCCCACATTATTTACATTTGCCCGCCATATAATTCAAAGTGGCCCCCACATAATTTAAAGTGTCCCGCCATATTATTTAAAATGCCCCCCCCCCACCCCCACACCTTCATTATTTACATTTGCCCGCCATATAATTGAAAATGGCCCCACATCATATAAAATTGCCCATCACATCATTTTATGCAGGCCGCGACATTATGTTGATTGGCCCGCCACGTAATTTTAATCTGGCCTGCCATATTATTTAAAATGCCCCCCCCACCCCCACATTATTTACATTTCCGTGCCATATAATTTAAAGTGGCCCCCGCTTTATTTAATGTGGCCCGCCAATTTATTTTAAATGCCGACCCACCCCCACATTATTTACATTTTCTCGCCACATAATTTAAAGTGGCCCGCCACATGAATTTAATGGCCTGCCCCATCATTTTATGCAGGCCGCCCCATTATGTTGATTGGCCTGGCACTTATTTTCAGTGGTCCGCCACCTCATTTCGTGTGCCCCGCCATATTAATTATTTGCCATATTAATTAATGTCGTCGCTACATTTTGTTAGGTGGGCCGCCACATCATTTTATGCGGTCCACCATGTTATTTCATATGGAACACCACATCATTTTAATGGGGTTCTGCCAAATCAATTTAATGTGGCCTTTCACATCTTTTTGTGTAGTTCACCAAATAATTTCATGAGCCCTGCCACATCATTTTATATAGTCAGCTACAAATATTTATGTGGCCCGCCACGTCATTTACTCTACGTCGTCCGTCACATGATTTTAAAGTTACCTTCCACATAATTTTACGTGGTCCGCCACGTCGTTTCAGGCGGCCTCCCACATAATTTTATGTGGTCTGCCACATCATGCATTTGCCCTGCCACATCATTTTATGTGGTTTTGCCACAACATTTTAAATTGGCCTTCCACATTGTCACTCAATGTGCCCTGCCACATTATTTGATGTTGTCCGCTGCTTTATTTCATGTGGAAAGTCATATCATTTTAAAATGGCCTTCCACAATATGTATGTTGTCCGCCACATCATTTATTGTGCCTTGCCACATCATTTTACGTGGCTGCGCCACATCATTTTTTAAACGGCCTCCTGCATCATTTTATGTGGTTTAGCCACATCATTTTAAAGTGACCTTCCACATCATTTCATGAGCCCTGCCACCTCATTATTTATGCGGCCCACCACATCATTTAATGTACCCACATCATTTGATGTTGTCCACTGCTTTATTTCATGTGGAAAGCCACATCATTTTAAATTGGCCTTCCACATCACTTTATGTGGTTCCGCCACATCATTTTAAAACTGGCCTTTCACAATATTAAGTGGCCCGCCAGATCATTTTAGAGTGGACTTCCACATAATTTTATGTGGTTCCGCCACATCATTTTAGTGTGGCCTTCCACATAATTGTATGTGGTTCCGCCACACCATTTTAGAGTGGCCTTTCACATTATTTAAGTGGCCCGCCACATCACTTTAGAGTGGCCTTCCACATTATTTATGTGGCCCGCCACACCATTTTAGAGTGGCCTTCCACATAATTGTATGTGGTTCCGCCACATCATTTTAGAGTGGCCTTCCACATAATTGTATGTGGTTCCGCCACACCATTTTAGTGTGGCCTTTCACATTATTTAAGTGGCCCGCCACATCATTTTAGAGTGGCCTTCCACATAATTTTATGTGGTTCTGCCACACCATTTTAGAGTAGCCTTCCACATAATTGTATGTGGTTCCGCCACATCATTTTAGAGTGACCTTCCACATAATTTTATGTGGTTCCGCCACATCATTTTAGGTTGGCCTTCCACATGATTTATATGGCCCGCCACATCATTTTAAAGTGGCCTTCTACATTATTTATGTGGCAAGCCACTTCATTTTAAAGTGGCCTTTCAAATTATTTATGTGGCCCGCCACGTCATTTGATTTTGTCCGCTACTTTATTTCATGTGGAAAGCCACACCACTTTAAAGTGGCCTTCCACGTCACTTACTGTATGTCTTAATTTGTGTGGTCCGCCATATCATTTAAAGTGGCCTATCACGTCATTTGGCAATAAAACACTTTTTGTTCTTTCAATTTTGAAGCCAATGTCATATCTTCTACACTTGTACATCATCTGATCATGCAACAAGATATTCCAAGCGTTTAAAAAAAAAAAAAAAAAAAAATATCTGCCTGCCACCGTCAATCTTCCGGAAACTATAATAATCCAGAACATATTTAAATTGTGTAACGAAGCTATCGTACGCTTCATTTTGTTATTAGATGCAATTATTCAAACGGCCTTAAAAAAAACCCAAGTTTGACGCCCCCTGCTTTGGACAGTCCCATCATAGTGTGTTCATGAGCAAGTAAACAGCAGTTTTAAATTGCAAACATTCTCCTGAAGTCTGATTAAAAGTCAAGATTGTGACATATTTCATGTCCTCGCTGACCTTTGGAGAATAATTGTGAGGCGGCCATCTTTGATTTGCAAGTTCATAAATCTTGCGTTTGAACTTCCAGCAAGTTTGAGTGCAAACCTTCACCCCCCCCCCCCCCCCCCCCACGCTCTTTATGAGCAGACAGGAAGTGCCATGGCTCTCCACCAATGAGGAGCAGCTGCCGGCGGTCAACATATGGGCCCCGCCCCCACGCGCTTATTACATTAGCATGAGCACGCACGCACGCGCGCCTCGTCCTGTCGCTGATTGGTCGCTAATCAGCTGACGAGGCGGTGGGCGGGGCCTCAAGAGTCACCGAGTCAATGTCAACGGGAGCACTCGGATTCAATCAGGGGCGGCCCCCGTGAAGGATGGCGCCCGGCGACATTACCGCTCACTTTGAGCGCCAGCATCTGGGCGCCGGTAAATAACCGGCGGTGGGCGGGGCCCCGGGGACAGGTCATTAGCCCTGAGAAAAATAAATGTCTCCTCTCGTCTGAAGGCTGCGAGTCATTTAGCGGCGGATCTGGGGCTGGATTAGGGGGCGATGAGCCGATATCGGGCGGGGCAGGGGGGAGGAGTCAAAGACGAGGAAGTGGGATGTGGTCGCGTCGTTTGGACGCGGACCGATGGCGAGGCTTTACGGGTGTTGATAACACATCACCAGTGTCCATTCTTCTGTTCCCATTAGGGCGCTCAAAGTTACCACCTCCATTATGGCCATGAACGCATCCTTTTTTCCAGTTGGCTGAAATATTGTGTCAATTCTTTTATAACTTATCATGTAGAGAATATTTATTCCGGCAGAAATATCACAGATTACATCAACAAACATGTTTGCCAATCAAATATCACAGATTACATCAACAAACATGTTTTGCCAATCAAATATCACAGATTACATCAACAAACATGTTTGCCAATCAAATATCACAGATTACATCAACAAACATGTTTGACAATCAAAGCATGATCCTAACAATCCACATTATGTGCTATTCAAACTGCTGTCTAAACATGGAAGTGTAGCTCCTCTCCTCTGAATGCAAGTGCTCCTACAGCGGGAATACAAATTCTGAGGTTGGTAGTAGGTGGGGATTGAACCAGGAACCCTCAGGTTCCTGGCACGGGACAGCCACTCTCCCAACCGTGCCACACCGTCCCCAAAACAGTTTAAAAACCGTATTTTAAACCTAAAGAATTGCATAAAAATAACTTTTCAACCCTAAAAAATGCCATAAAATACAATAATTTGATTCTTAAAAATGCCATGCTATTAACTACAATGTTTGAATCTGTAAAATATGTTCTTAAAACGGTATTTCAACCCTTAAATTGTCTTTTAGCCTTCTTCATTAAATTACAAAGTTTTAACCGTTGAAAAATGCCATTTAATCCTTAAAAATGCCATAAAATGATAGTGTTTTATTCTTTAAATAAATGACATAAACATGTCTGTTAACCCAGTATTTCAACCTAAAAAAAAAATGCTATAAAATAGCATTTTAACCCTTAAAATGCTATAAAATACAATAATTTAATTCTTAAAAATGCCATACTAGTAATTACAATGTTTTAACCTTTAAACATTTTTCTTAAATTCCAGTCTTTCAACCCTTAAATATGTTGTAAAATAATCATTTAATTATATTAAAAAATGCCATAAAATTCAATATTTTAACCCTCAAAAAATGTCATAAGATACAGTCTTTTAAACCTTAAAAGATACATTAAAGTAGTCTTTCAACATTTGATTTGTCCCTCGGTCAAAGGTTCCTCCTCAAATACTTAACTGCCTTGTCCATGTTGGATCAAGACATTCCTGATTTCGATAATAACCCCAACCCATTCTCTATGTCCCAAAAGCAATGTAAGGATCTGAAAGTTTTATTTGTCTCTCTTCTTCCTGTCCTCCTTTTTACTCTTAGCAGCGTAAACTGATGTCGTTTGTGATCTCAAATAAACTCTTGCAAGGCCTCAGCTTTCTCTGGACATTACTTTATGTGTATACATACACATATACATATACATATACAAATGTACATATACATATATATATATATATACATATACATCAAACAATCCACATTTGGTGTTATTAATGCGTGAAACTGCTGTCTAAACATGGAAGTGTAGCTCCTCTCCTCTGAATTGCAAGTGCTCCTACAGCGGGAAAAAAATCTAATGTTAAAAAAACCAGCATTTAATTCAAGCAAATGATTTGTCCAGTCATGGTGTTAGAACTTGGAAAGTATCCGTCTCGGGTACACTTATTAATGATCGATATATCCATCTGCGATTAATCGTGATTCATTTTGAGTTAAAAATGAAGAATGGGATTAATCGCGAGTAAATGTTCTAATCGTTTGACAGCCCTAATTCCTGTACTACATTTGTATTCACACGTATTGTTAGGCAAACGCTAGGGAAGAAATCACTTAGTGATAGAGATCAACTGATTATCAGCACCGATACGGTATTCAGCATTTTGACGTGTATCGTATCAGTTACGACACCTATGATACCAGTATTTAAAAGTTATTGAACTAGATAGTAATAACCACTAGTTAGTGAAGTAGATAGTAACAACCACTAGTTAGTGAAGTAGATAGTAATAACCACTAGTTACTGAACTAGATAGTAATAACTACTATTTAGGGAAGTAGATAGTAATAACCACTAGTTAATGAAGCAGATAGTAATAACCACTAGTTAGTGAAGTAGATAGTAACAACCACTAGTTAGTGAACTAGATAGTAATAACTACTATTTAGTGAAGTAGATAGTAATAACCACTAGTTAGTGAAGTAGATAGGAACAACCACTAGTTATTGAAGTAGATAGTAATAACCACTAGTTAGTGAACTAGATAGTAATAACTACTATTTAGTGAAGTAGATAGTAACAACCACTAGTTAGTGAAGTAGATAGTAATAACCACTAGTTAGGGAAGTAGATAGTTATAACCACTAGTTAGTGAGGTAGATATTAATAACCACTAGTTAGTGAAGTAGATAGTTATAACTACTAGTTAGTGAAGTAGATAGTAATAACCACAAGTTAGTGAAGTAGATAGCAATAACTACTATTTAGTGAAGTAGATAGTAACAACCACTAGTTAGTGAAGTAGATAGTAACAACCACTAGTTAGTGAAGTAGATAGTAATAACCACTAGTTAGTGAAGTAGATAGTAATAACCACTAGTTAGTGAACTAGATAGCAATAACTACTAGTTAGTGAAGTAGATGGTAATAACCACTAGTTTGTGAAGTAGATAGTAATAACCACTAGTTAGTGAACTAGATAGTAATAACTACTATTTAGTGAAGTAGATAGTAATAACCACTAGTTAGTGAAGTAGATAGTAACAACCACTAGTTAGTGAAGTAGATAGTAATAACCACTAGTTAGTGAAGTAGATAGTAATAACCACTAGTTAGTGAAGTAGATAGTAATAACTACTATTTAGTGAAGTAGATAGTAATAACCACTAGTTAGTGAAGTAGATAGTAATAACCACTAGTTAGTGAAGTAGATAGTAATAACCACTAGTTAGTGAACTAGATAGTAATAACCACTAGTTAGTGAACTAGATAGTAATAACTACTATTTAGTGAAGTAGATAGTAATAACCACTAGTTAGTGAAGTAGATAGTAATAACCACTAGTTAGTGAACTAGATAGTAATAACTACTATTTAGTGAAGTAGATAGTAATAACTACTATTTAGTGAAGTAGATAGTAATAACCACTAGTTAGTGAAGTAGATAGTAATAACCACTAGTTAGTGAACTAGATAGTAATAACTACTATTTAGTGAAGTAGATAGTAATAACCACTAGTTAGTGAAGTAGATAGTAATAACCACTAGTTAGTGAACTAGATAGTAATAACTACTATTTAGTGAAGTAGATAGTAATAACCACTAGTTAGTGAAGTAGATAGTAATAACCACTAGTTAGTGAACTAGATAGTAATAACTACTATTTAGTGAAGTAGATAGTAATAACCACTAGTTAGTGAAGTAGATAGTAATAACCACTAGTTAGTGAAGTAGATAGTAATAACTACTATTTAGTGAAGTAGATAGTAATAACCACTATTTAGTGAAGTAGATAGTAATAACCACTAGTTAGTGAAGTAGATAGTAATAACCACTAGTTAGTGAACTAGATAGTAATAACTAATATTTAGTGAAGTAGATAGTAATAACCACTAGTTAGTGAAGTAGATAGTAATAACCACTAGTTAGTGAACTAGATAGTAATAACTACTATTTAGTGAAGTAGATAGTAATAACCACTAGTTAGTGAAGTAGATAGTAATAACCACTAGTTAGTGAACTAGATAGTAATAACTACTATTTAGTGAAGTAGATAGTAATAACCACTAGTTAGTGAAGTAGATAGTAATAACCACTAGTTAGTGAAGTAGATAGTAATAACTACTATTTAGTGAAGTAGATAGTAATAACCACTAGTTAGTGAAGTAGATAGTAATAACCACTAGAGGTGCAGAAATAAGTAATTTACATCCAAATTGCCATTATTTTTCATTTCGATTCAAAATCGATCCATCATTTAAAAAAATCTATTTTCAAAAATGACTTTGGATAAAACTTAGTTGGGACTAAGGTCAGACTACAAATGACTTAGTACTTCCATGAGACTTTGGGAAAGGACTTTGGGAAAGGACTTTGGTTGAGACTTGGTTGGGACTAAGGTCGGACTTAGAAATGACTTAGTACTTGCATGAGACTTTGGGAAATGACTTTGGTTGAGACTTGATTGGGACTAAGATCAGACTAGAAATGACTTAGTACTTGCATGAGACTTTGGGAAATGACTTTGGTTGAGACTTGATTGGGACTAAGATCAGACTAGAAATGACTTAGTACTTGCATGAGACTTTGGGAAAGGTCTTTGGTTGAGACTTAGTTGAGACTAAGATCAGACTTAGAAATTACTTAGTACTTGTATGAGACTTTGGTTGAGACTTAGTTGAGACTAAGATCAGACTTAGAAATGACTTAGTACTTGCATGAGACTTTGGGAAAGGACTTTGTTTGAGACTTAGTTGAGACTAAGATCAGACTTAGAAATGACTTAGTACTTACATGAGACTTTGGGATAGGTCTTTGGTTGAGACTTGGTTGGGACTAAGGTCAGACTTAGAAATGACTTAGTACTTGCATGAGACTTTGGGAAAGGACTTTGGTTGAGACTTGGTTGGGACTAAGGTCAGACTTAGAAATGACTTAGTACTTACATGAGACATTGGGAAAGGTCTTTGGTTGGGAGTAAGGTCAGACTTAGAAATGACTTAGTACTTGTATGAGACTTTGGGAAAGGACTTTGGTTGAGACTTAGTTGAGACTAAGGTCAGACTTAGAAATGACTTAGTACTTGCATGAGACTTTGGGAAAGGTCTTTGGTTGGGACTAAGGTCAGACTTAGAAATGACTTAGTACTTGTATGAGACTTTGGGAAAGGTTCTTTGGTTGAGACTTGGTTGGGACTAAGGTCAGACTTAGAAATGACTTAGTACTTGCATGAGATTTGGGAAAGGATTTTGGACTTGCACTTAAAAGTGACTCGGGGTTTGCTTGACATGCTGAAAGAAGACTTGGTACTTCATACCAGACTTAAACAGACTGAAGTGTTCCCTCAGCCAGCTGGTGATGACATTATTCATGTGAACGAATGTCTCCTAATCAAGTTGAGTAACCCAAACATCATTTTATTAACCCCCGCAACACTTCTATCAACATAATTAGAGTCCATCTGCAAGGCGCCAACCTTGATGCATAATTAACACTTGAATATTAAATATTCATATTTCTTCATAGAGCTCCATTGTGCCAACACTTGACCCACATCCAAAAGAGATGGAAGACATCAAGCTGCTGACTGTACAGTCCTTTAAGTTAAAAAAATAATCATATTTGAGTCCTCTCTTGTCTAACAATTAGAGTGAAAGTGTTTGTGTAATGTTTCTGAGTCTTGCCTGGGTCCTGGCCAAGATCTGAAACTTTTATGGCCCTGATACATTCCTGGAGCCAACTGGAGATGTATGTCAGCCCCACACTTGTTGAAGATGTCTGTCAGCCCCACACTTGTTGGAGATGTCTGTCAGCCCCACACTTGTTGGAGATGTCTGTTAGCCCCACACTTGTTGAAGATGTCTGTTAGCCCCACACTTGTTGGAGATGTCTGTCAGCCCCACACTTGTTGGAGATGTCTGTTAGCCCCACACTTGTTGGAGATGTCTGTTAGCCCCACACTTGTTGGAGATGTCTGTTAGCCCCACACTTGTTGGAGATGTCTGTTAGCCCCACACTTGTTGGAGATGTCTGTTAGCCCCACACTTGTTGGAGATGTCTGTCAGCCCCACACTTGTTGGAGATGTCTGTTAGCCCCACACTTGTTGGAGATGTCTGTCAGCCCCACACTTGTTGGAGATGTCTGTTAGCCCCACACTTGTTGAAGATGTCTGTTAGCCCCACACTTGTTGGAGATGTCTGTCAGCCCCACACTTGTTGGAGATGTCTGTTAGCCCCACACTTGTTGGAGATGTCTGTCAGCCCCACACTTGTTGGAGATGTCTGTTAGCCCCACACTTGTTGGAGATGTCTGTTAGCCCCACACTTGTTGGAGATGTCTGTCAGCCCCACACTTGTTGGAGATGTCTGTTAGCCCCACACTTGTTGGAGATGTCTGTCAGCCCCACACTTGTTGGAGATGTCTGTTAGCCCCACACTTGTTGGAGATGTCTGTTAGCCCCACACTTGTTGAAGATGTCTGTTAGCCCACACTTGTTGGAGATGTCTGTCAGCCCCACACTTGTTGGAGATGTCTGTTAGCCCCACACTTGTTGGAGATGTCTGTTAGGCCCCACACTTGTTGGAGATGTCTGTTAGCCCCACACTTGTTGGAGATGTCTGTCAGCCCCACACTTGTTGGAGATGTCTGTTAGCCCCACACTTGTTGGAGATGTCTGTTAGCCCCACACTTGTTGGAGATGTCTGTCAGCCCCACACTTGTTGGAGATGTCTGTTAGCCCCACACTTGTTGGAGATGTCTGTCAGCCCCACACTTGTTGGAGATGTCTGTTAGCCCCACACTTGTTGGAGATGTCTGTTAGCCCCACACTTGTTGGAGATGTCTGTTAGCCCCACACTTGTTGGAGATGTCTGTTAGCCCCACACTTGTTGGAGATGTCTGTTAGCCCCACACTTGTTGGAGATGTCTGTTAGCCCCACACTTGTTGGAGATGTCTGTTAGCCCCACACTTGTTGGAGATGTCTGTTAGCCCCACACTTGTTGGAGATGTCTGTTAGCCCCACACTTGTTGGAGATGTCTGTTAGCCCCACACTTGTTGAAGATGTCTGTTAGCCCCACACTTGTTGGAGATGTCTGTCAGCCCCACACTTGTTGAAGATGTCTGTTAGCCCCACACTTGTTGGAGTTGTCTGTTAGCCCCACACTTGTTGAAGATGTCTGTTAGCCCCACACTTGTTGAAGATGTCTGTTAGCCCCACACTTGTTGGAGTTGTCTGTTAGCCCCACACTTGTTGAAGATGTCTGTTAGCCCCACACCTTGTTGGAGATGTCTGTTAGCCCCACACTTGTTGGAGATGTCTGTTAGCCCCACACCTTGTTGGAGATGTCTGTTAGCCCACACCTTGTTGGAGATGTCTGTTAGCCCCACACTTGTTGAAGATGTCTGTTAGCCCCACACTTGTTGGAGATGTCTGTCAGCCCCACACTTGTTGGAGATGTCTGTCAGCCCCACACTTGTTGAAGATGTCTGTTAGCCCCACACTTGTTGGAGTTGTCTGTTAGCCCCACACTTGTTGAAGATGTCTGTTAGCCCCACACCTTGTTGGAGATGTCTGTTAGCCCCACACTTGTTGGAGATGTCTGTTAGCCCCACACTTGTTGGAGATGTCTGTTAGCCCCACACCTTGTTGGAGATGTCTGTTAGCCCCACACTTGTTGAAGATGTCTGTTAGCCCCACACTTGTTGGAGATGTCTGTCAGCCCCACACTTGTTGGAGATGTCTGTTAGCCCCACACTTGTTGGAGATGTCTGTTAGCCCCACACTTGTTGGAGATGTCTGTTAGCCCCACACTTGTTGGAGATGTCTGTTAGCCCCACACTTGTTGGAGATGTCTGTTAGCCCCACACTTGTTGAGATGTCTGTTAGCCCCACACTTGTTGGAGATGTCTGTTAGCCCCACACTTGTTGAAGATGTCTGTCAGCCCACACTTGTTGGAGATGTCTGTCAGCCCCACACCTTGTTGGAGATGTCTGTAGCCCACACTTGTTGGAGATGTCTGTTAGCCCCACACTTGTTGGAGTTGTCTGTTAGCCCCACACTTGTTGAAGATGTCTGTTAGCCCCACACCTTGTTGGAGATGTCTGTTAGCCCCACACTTGTTGGAGATGTCTGTTAGCCCCACACCTTGTTGGAGATGTCTGTTAGCCCCACACCTTGTTGGAGATGTCTGTTAGCCCCACACTTGTTGAAGATGTCTGTTAGCCCCACACTTGTTGGAGATGTCTGTTAGCCCCACACTTGTTGAAGATGTCTGTTAGCCCCACACTTGTTGGAGATGTCTGTTAGCCCCACACTTGTTGAAGATGTCTGTTAGCCCCACACTTGTTGGAGATGTCTGTTAGCCCCACACTTGTTGGAGATGTCTGTTAGCCCCACACTTGTTGGAGATGTCTGTCAGCCCCACACTTGTTGGAGATGTCTGTTAGCCCCACACTTGTTGGAGATGTCTGTTAGCCCCACACTTGTTGGAGATGTCTGTCAGCCCCACACTTGTTGGAGATGTCTGTTAGCCCCACACTTGTTGGAGATGTCTGTCAGCCCCACACTTGTTGGAGATGTCTGTTAGCCCCACACTTGTTGGAGATGTCTGTTAGCCCCACACTTGTTGAAGATGTCTGTTAGCCCCACACTTGTTGGAGATGTCTGTCAGCCCCACACTTGTTGGAGATGTCTGTTAGCCCCACACTTGTTGGAGATGTCTGTTAGCCCCACACTTGTTGGAGATGTCTGTCAGCCCCACACTTGTTGGAGATGTCTGTCTAGCCCCACACTTGTTGGAGATGTCTGTTAGCCCCACACTTGTTGGAGATGTCTGTTAGCCCCACACTTGTTGGAGATGTCTGTTAGCCCCACACTTGTTGGAGATGTCTGTTAGCCCCACACTTGTTGGAGATGTCTGTTAGCCCCACACTTGTTGGAGATGTCTGTTAGCCCCACACTTGTTGGAGATGTCTGTAGCCCCACACTTGTTGAAGATGTCTGTTAGCCCCACACTTGTTGGAGATGTCTGTTAGCCCCACACTTGTTGGAGATGTCTGTTAGCCCCACACTTGTTGGAGATGTCTGTTAGCCCCACACTTGTTGGAGATGTCTGTTAGCCCCACACTTGTTGGAGATGTCTGTTAGCCCCACACTTGTTGGAGATGTCTGTTAGCCCCACACTTGTTGGAGATGTCTGTTAGCCCCACACTTGTTGGAGATGTCTGTTAGCCCCACACTTGTTGGAGATGTCTGTCTAGCCCCACACTTGTTGGAGATGTCTGTTAGCCCCACACTTGTTGGAGATGTCTGTTAGCCCCACACTTGTTGGAGATGTCTGTTAGCCCCACACTTGTTGAGATGTCTGTTAGCCCCACACTTGTTGGAGATGTCTGTTAGCCCCACACCTTGTTGAAGATGTCTGTTAGCCCCACACTTGTTGGAGATGTCTGTTAGCCCCACACTTGTTGAAGATGTCTGTTAGCCCCACACTTGTTGGAGATGTCTGTTAGCCCCACACTTGTTGAGATGTCTGTTAGCCCCACACTTGTTGGAGATGTCTGTTAGCCCACACTTGTTGGAGATGTCTGTTAGCCCCACACTTGTTGAGATGTCTGTTAGCCCCACACTTGTTGGAGATGTCTGTTAGCCCCACACTTGTTGAAGATGTCTGTTAGCCCCACACTTGTTGGAGATGTCTGTTAGCCCCACACTTGTTGAAGATGTCTGTTAGCCCCACACTTGTTGGAGATGTCTGTTAGCCCCCACACTTGTTGAGATGTCTGTTAGCCCCACACTTGTTGGAGATGTCTGTTAGCCCCACACTTGTTGGAGATGTCTGTTAGCCCCACACTTGTTGGAGATGTCTGTCAGCCCCACACTTGTTGGAGATGTCTGTTAGCCCCACACTTGTTGGAGATGTCTGTTAGCCCCACACTTGTTGGAGATGTCTGTCAGCCCCACACTTGTTGGAGATGTCTGTTAGCCCCACACTTGTTGGAGATGTCTGTTAGCCCCACACTTGTTGAGATGTCTGTTAGCCCCACACTTGTTGGAGATGTCTGTTAGCCCCACACTTGTTGAAGATGTCTGTTAGCCCCACACTTGTTGGAGATGTCTGTCAGCCCCACACTTGTTGGAGATGTCTGTTAGCCCCACACTTGTTGGAGATGTCTGTTAGCCCCACACTTGTTGGAGATGTCTGTTAGCCCCACACTTGTTGAAGATGTCTGTCAGCCCCACACTTGTTGGAGATGTCTGTCAGCCCCACACCTTGTTGGAGATGTCTGTTAGCCCCACACTTGTTGGAGATGTCTGTTAGCCCCACACTTGTTGAAGATGTCTGTTAGCCCCACACTTGTTGGAGTTGTCTATTAGCCCCACACTTGTTGAAGATGTCTGTTAGCCCCACACTTGTTGGAGTTGTCTGTTAGCCCCACACTTGTTGAAGATGTCTGTTAGCCCCACACCTTGTTGGAGATGTCTGTTAGCCCCAACACTTGTTGGAGATGTCTGTTAGCCCCACACCTTGTTGGAGATGTCTGTTAGCCCCACACCTTGTTGGAGATGTCTGTTAGCCCCACACTTGTTGAAGATGTCTGTTAGCCCCACACTTGTTGGAGATGTCTGTTAGCCCCACACTTGTTGAAGATGTCTGTTAGCCCCACACTTGTTGGAGATGTCTGTTAGCCCCACACTTGTTGAAGATGTCTGTTAGCCCCACACTTGTTGGAGATGTCTGTTAGCCCCACACCTTGTTGGAGATGTCTGTTAGCCCCACACCTTGTTGGAGATGTCTGTTAGCCCCACACTTGTTGGAGATGTCTGTTAGCCCCACACTTGTTGGAGATGTCTGTTAGCCCCACACTTGTTGGAGATGTCTGTTAGCCCCACACTTGTTGGAGATGTCTGTTAGCCCCACACTTGTTGGAGATGTCTGTTAGCCCCACACTTGTTGGAGATGTCTGTCAGCCCCACACTTGTTGGAGATGTCTGTTAGCCCCAACACTTGTTGGAGATGTCTGTTAGCCCCACACTTGTTGGAGATGTCTGTTAGCCCCACACTTGTTGGAGATGTCTGTTAGCCCCACACTTGTTGGAGATGTCTGTTAGCCCCACACTTGTTGGAGATGTCTGTTAGCCCCACACTTGTTGAAGATGTCTGTCAGCCCCACACTTGTTGGAGATGTCTGTCAGCCCCACACTTGTTGGAGATGTCTGTCAGCCCCACACTTGTTGAAGATGTCTGTTAGCCCCACACTTGTTGGAGTTGTCTGTTAGCCCCACACTTGTTGAAGATGTCTGTTAGCCCCACACCTTGTTGGAGATGTCTGTTAGCCCCACACTTGTTGGAGATGTCTGTTAGCCCCACACCTTGTTGGAGATGTCTGTTAGCCCCACACCTTGTTGGAGATGTCTGTTAGCCCCACACTTGTTGAAGATGTCTGTTAGCCCCACACTTGTTGGAGATGTCTGTTAGCCCCACACTTGTTGAAGATGTCTGTTAGCCCCACACTTGTTGGAGATGTCTGTTAGCCCCACACTTGTTGAAGATGTCTGTTAGCCCCACACTTGTTGGAGATGTCTGTTAGCCCCACACTTGTTGGAGATGTCTGTTAGCCCCACACTTGTTGGAGATGTCTGTCAGCCCCACACTTGTTGGAGATGTCTGTTAGCCCCACACTTGTTGGAGATGTCTGTCAGCCCCACACTTGTTGGAGATGTCTGTTAGCCCCACACTTGTTGGAGATGTCTGTTAGCCCCACACTTGTTGGAGATGTCTGTTAGCCCCACACTTGTTGGAGATGTCTGTTAGCCCCACACTTGTTGGAGATGTCTGTTAGCCCCACACTTGTTGAGATGTCTGTTAGCCCCACACTTGTTGGAGATGTCTGTTAGCCCCACACTTGTTGGAGATGTCTGTTAGCCCCACACTTGTTGGAGATGTCTGTTAGCCCACACTTGTTGGAGATGTCTGTTAGCCCCACACTTGTTGGAGATGTCTGTTAGCCCCACACTTGTTGAAGATGTCTGTTAGCCCCACACTTGTTGAGATGTCTGTTAGCCCCACACTTGTTGGAGATGTCTGTTAGCCCCACACTTGTTGGAGATGTCTGTTAGCCCCACACTTGTTGGAGATGTCTGTTAGCCCCACACTTGTTGGAGATGTCTGTTAGCCCCACACTTGTTGGAGATGTCTGTTAGCCCCACACTTGTTGAAGATGTCTGTTAGCCCCACACTTGTTGGAGATGTCTGTTAGCCCCACACTTGTTGGAGATGTCTGTTAGCCCCACACTTGTTGGAGATGTCTGTTAGCCCCACACTTGTTGGAGATGTCTGTTAGCCCCACACTTGTTGGAGTTGTCTGTCAGCCCCACACTTGTTGAAGATGTCTGTTAGCCCCACACTTGTTGAAGATGTCTGTTAGCCCCACACTTGTTGGAGATGTCTGTTAGCCCCACACTTGTTGTAGATGTCTGTTAGCCCCACACTTGTTGAAGATGTCTGTCAGCCCCACACTTGTTGGAGATGTCTGTCAGCCCCACACCTTGTTGGAGATGTCTGTTAGCCCCACACTTGTTGGAGATGTCTGTTAGCCCCACACTTGTTGAAGATGTCTGTTAGCCCCACACTTGTTGGAGTTGTCTATTAGCCCCACACTTGTTGAAGATGTCTGTTAGCCCCCACACTTGTTGGAGTTGTCTGTTAGCCCCACACTTGTTGAAGATGTCTGTTAGCCCCACACCTTGTTGGAGATGTCTGTTAGCCCCACACTTGTTGGAGATGTCTGTTAGCCCCACACCTTGTTGGAGATGTCTGTTAGCCCCACACCTTGTTGGAGATGTCTGTTAGCCCCCACACTTGTTGAAGATGTCTGTTAGCCCCACACTTGTTGGAGATGTCTGTTAGCCCCACACTTGTTGAAGATGTCTGTTAGCCCCACACTTGTTGGAGATGTCTGTTAGCCCCACACTTGTTGAGATGTCTGTTAGCCCACACTTGTTGGAGATGTCTGTTAGCCCCACACCTTGTTGGAGATGTCTGTTAGCCCCACACTTGTTGGAGATGTCTGTTAGCCCCACACTTGTTGGAGATGTCTGTTAGCCCACACTTGTTGGAGATGTCTGTTAGCCCCACACTTGTTGGAGATGTCTGTTAGCCCCACACTTGTTGGAGATGTCTGTTAGCCCCACACTTGTTGGAGATGTCTGTTAGCCCCACACTTGTTGGAGATGTCTGTTAGCCCCACACTTGTTGGAGATGTCTGTTAGCCCCACACTTGTTGGAGATGTCTGTTAGCCCCACACTTGTTGGAGATGTCTGTTAGCCCCACACTTGTTGGAGATGTCTGTTAGCCCCACACTTGTTGGAGATGTCTGTTAGCCCCACACTTGTTGGAGATGTCTGTTAGCCCCACACTTGTTGGAGATGTCTGTCAGCCCCACACTTGTTGGAGATGTCTGTCAGCCCCACACTTGTTGGAGATGTCTGTCAGCCCCACACTTGTTGAAGATGTCTGTTAGCCCCACACTTGTTGGAGTTGTCTGTTAGCCCCACACTTGTTGAAGATGTCTGTTAGCCCCACACCTTGTTGGAGATGTCTGTTAGCCCCACACTTGTTGGAGATGTCTGTTAGCCCCACACCTTGTTGGAGATGTCTGTTAGCCCCACACCTTGTTGGAGATGTCTGTTAGCCCCACACTTGTTGAAGATGTCTGTTAGCCCCACACTTGTTGGAGATGTCTGTTAGCCCCACACTTGTTGAAGATGTCTGTTAGCCCCACACTTGTTGGAGATGTCTGTTAGCCCCACACTTGTTGAAGATGTCTGTTAGCCCCACACTTGTTGGAGATGTCTGTTAGCCCCACACTTGTTGGAGATGTCTGTTAGCCCCACACTTGTTGGAGATGTCTGTAGCCCCACACTTGTTGGAGATGTCTGTTAGCCCCACACTTGTTGGAGATGTCTGTTAGCCCCACACTTGTTGGAGATGTCTGTCAGCCCCACACTTGTTGGAGATGTCTGTTAGCCCCACACTTGTTGGAGATGTCTGTTAGCCCCACACTTGTTGGAGATGTCTGTTAGCCCCACACTTGTTGGAGATGTCTGTTAGCCCCACACTTGTTGAGATGTCTGTTAGCCCCACACTTGTTGGAGATGTCTGTCAGCCCCACACTTGTTGGAGATGTCTGTTAGCCCCACACTTGTTGGAGATGTCTGTTAGCCCCACACTTGTTGGAGATGTCTGTTAGCCCCACACTTGTTGGAGATGTCTGTTAGCCCCACACTTGTTGGAGATGTCTGTCAGCCCCACACTTGTTGGAGATGTCTGTTAGCCCCACACTTGTTGGAGATGTCTGTTAGCCCCACACTTGTTGGAGATGTCTGTTAGCCCCACACTTGTTGGAGATGTCTGTTAGCCCCACACTTGTTGGAGATGTCTGTTAGCCCCACACTTGTTGGAGATGTCTGTCAGCCCCACACTTGTTGGAGATGTCTGTTAGCCCCACACTTGTTGGAGATGTCTGTTAGCCCCACACTTGTTGAAGATGTCTGTTAGCCCCACACTTGTTGGAGATGTCTGTCAGCCCCACACTTGTTGGAGATGTCTGTTAGCCCCACACTTGTTGGAGATGTCTGTTAGCCCCACACTTGTTGGAGATGTCTGTCAGCCCCACACTTGTTGGAGATGTCTGTTAGCCCCACACTTGTTGGAGATGTCTGTTAGCCCCACACTTGTTGGAGATGTCTGTCAGCCCCACACTTGTTGGAGATGTCTGTTAGCCCCACACTTGTTGGAGATGTCTGTCAGCCCCACACTTGTTGGAGATGTCTGTTAGCCCCACACTTGTTGGAGATGTCTGTTAGCCCCACACTTGTTGGAGATGTCTGTTAGCCCCACACTTGTTGGAGATGTCTGTTAGCCCCACACTTGTTGGAGATGTCTGTTAGCCTCACACTTGTTGGAGATGTCTGTTAGCCCCACACTTGTTGGAGATGTCTGTTAGCCCCACACTTGTTGGAGATGTCTGTTAGCCCCACACTTGTTGAAGATGTCTGTTAGCCCCACACTTGTTGGAGATGTCTGTTAGCCCCACACTTGTTGGAGATGTCTGTCAGCCCCACACTTGTTGGAGATGTCTGTTAGCCCCACACTTGTTGAAGATGTCTGTTAGCCCACACTTGTTGGAGATGTCTGTCAGCCCCACACTTGTTGGAGATGTCTGTTAGCCCCACACTTGTTGGAGATGTCTGTTAGCCCCACACTTGTTGGAGATGTCTGTCAGCCCCAGACTTGTTGGAGATGTCTGTTAGCCCCACACTTGTTGGAGATGTCTGTTAGCCCCACACTTGTTGGAGATGTCTGTCAGCCCCACACTTGTTGGAGATGTCTGTTAGCCCCACACTTGTTGGAGATGTCTGTTCAGCCCCACACTTGTTGGAGATGTCTGTTAGCCCCACACTTGTTGGAGATGTCTGTTAGCCCCACACTTGTTGGAGATGTCTGTTAGCCCCACACTTGTTGGAGATGTCTGTTAGCCCCACACTTGTTGGAGATGTCTGTTAGCCCCACACTTGTTGGAGATGTCTGTTAGCCCCACACTTGTTGGAGATGTCTGTTAGCCCCACACTTGTTGGAGATGTCTGTTAGCCCCACACTTGTTGGAGATGTCTGTTAGCCCCACACTTGTTGGAGATGTCTGTTAGCCCCACACTTGTTGAAGATGTCTGTTAGCCCCACACTTGTTGGAGATGTCTGTTAGCCCCACACTTGTTGGAGATGTCTGTTAGCCCCACACTTGTTGGAGATGTCTGTTAGCCCCACACTTGTTGGAGATGTCTGTTAGCCCCACACTTGTTGAGATGTCTGTTAGCCCCACACTTGTTGGAGATGTCTGTTAGCCCCACACTTGTTGGAGATGTCTGTTAGCCCCACACTTGTTGGAGATGTCTGTTAGCCCCACACTTGTTGGAGATGTCTGTTAGCCCCACACTTGTTGGAGTTGTCTGTCAGCCCCACACTTGTTGAGATGTCTGTTAGCCCCACACTTGTTGAGATGTCTGTTAGCCCCACACTTGTTGGAGATGTCTGTTAGCCCCACACTTGTTGTAGATGTCTGTTAGCCCCACACTTGTTGAAGATGTCTGTTCAGCCCCACACTTGTTGGAGATGTCTGTCAGCCCCACACCTTGTTGGAGATGTCTGTTAGCCCCACACTTGTTGGAGATGTCTGTTAGCCCCACACTTGTTGAAGATGTCTGTTAGCCCCACACTTGTTGGAGTTGTCTGTTAGCCCCACACTTGTTGAAGATGTCTGTTAGCCCCACACTTGTTGGAGTTGTCTGTTAGCCCCACACTTGTTGGAGATGTCTGTTAGCCCCACACCTTGTTGGAGATGTCTGTTAGCCCCACACTTGTTGGAGATGTCTGTTAGCCCACACCTTGTTGGAGATGTCTGTTAGCCCCACACTTGTTGGAGATGTCTGTTAGCCCCACACTTGTTGAAGATGTCTGTTAGCCCCCACACTTGTTGGAGATGTCTGTTAGCCCCACACTTGTTGAAGATGTCTGTTAGCCCCACACTTGTTGGAGATGTCTGTTAGCCCCACACTTGTTGAAGATGTCTGTTAGCCCCACACTTGTTGGAGATGTCTGTTAGCCCCACACTTGTTGGAGATGTCTGTTAGCCCCACACCTTGTTGGAGATGTCTGTTAGCCCCACACTTGTTGGAGATGTCTGTTAGCCCCACACTTGTTGGAGATGTCTGTTAGCCCCACACTTGTTGGAGATGTCTGTTAGCCCCACACCTTGTTGGAGATGTCTGTTAGCCCCACACTTGTTGGAGATGTCTGTTAGCCCCACACTTGTTGGAGATGTCTGTTAGCCCCACACTTGTTGGAGATGTCTGTCAGCCCCACACTTGTTGGAGATGTCTGTTAGCCCCACACTTGTTGGAGATGTCTGTTAGCCCCACACTTGTTGGAGATGTCTGTTAGCCCCACACTTGTTGGAGATGTCTGTTAGCCCCACACTTGTTGGAGATGTCTGTTAGCCCCACACTTGTTGGAGATGTCTGTTAGCCCCACACTTGTTGAGATGTCTGTTCAGCCCCACACTTGTTGGAGATGTCTGTTAGCCCCACACTTGTTGTAGATGTCTGTTAGCCCCACACTTGTTGGAGATGTCTGTCAGCCCCACACTTGTTGGAGATGTCTGTCAGCCCCACACTTGTTGGAGATGTCTGTTAGCCCCACACTTGTTGGAGATGTCTGTTAGCCCCACACTTGTTGAGATGTCTGTTAGCCCCACACTTGTTGAAGATGTCTGTTAGCCCCACACTTGTTGGAGATGTCTGTTAGCCCCACACCTTGTTGGAGATGTCTGTTAGCCCCACACTTGTTGGAGATGTCTGTTAGCCCCACACCTTGTTGGAGATGTCTGTTAGCCCCACACTTGTTGGAGATGTCTGTTAGCCCCACACTTGTTGAAGATGTCTGTTAGCCCCACACTTGTTGGAGATGTCTGTTAGCCCCACACTTGTTGAAGATGTCTGTCAGCCCCACACTTGTTGGAGATGTCTGTTAGCCCCACACTTGTTGAAGATGTCTGTTAGCCCCACACTTGTTGGAGATGTCTGTTAGCCCCACACTTGTTGAAGATGTCTGTTAGCCCCACACCTTGTTGGAGATGTCTGTTAGCCCCACACTTGTTGGAGATGTCTGTTAGCCCCACACTTGTTGGAGATGTCTGTTAGCCCCACACTTGTTGAAGATGTCTGTTAGCCCCACACTTGTTGGAGATGTCTGTTAGCCCCACACTTGTTGGAGATGTCTGTTAGCCCCACACTTGTTGGAGATGTCTGTCAGCCCCACACTTGTTGGAGATGTCTGTTAGCCCCACACTTGTTGGAGATGTCTGTCAGCCCCACACTTGTTGGAGATGTCTGTTAGCCCCACACTTGTTGGAGATGTCTGTTAGCCCCACACTTGTTGGAGATGTCTGTCAGCCCCACACTTGTTGGAGATGTCTGTTAGCCCCACACTTGTTGGAGATGTCTGTTAGCCCCACACTTGTTGGAGATGTCTGTCAGCCCCACACTTGTTGGAGATGTCTGTTAGCCCCACACTTGTTGGAGATGTCTGTTAGCCCACACTTGTTGGAGATGTCTGTGCCCACACTTGTTGGAGATGTCTGTTAGCCCCACACTTGTTGGAGATGTCTGTCAGCCCCACACTTGTTGGAGATGTCTGTTAGCCCCACACTTGTTGGAGATGTCTGTTAGCCCCACACTTGTTGAGATGTCTGTTAGCCCCACACTTGTTGGAGATGTCTGTTCAGCCCCACACTTGTTGGAGATGTCTGTTAGCCCCACACTTGTTGGAGATGTCTGTTAGCCCCACACTTGTTGGAGATGTCTGTTAGCCCCACACTTGTTGGAGATGTCTGTCAGCCCCACACTTGTTGGAAGATGTCTGTTCAGCCCCACACTTGTTGGAGATGTCTGTTAGCCCCACACTTGTTGGAGATGTCTGTTAGCCCCACACTTGTTGGAGATGTCTGTTAGCCCCACACTTGTTGGAGATGTCTGTTAGCCCCACACTTGTTGGAGTTGTCTGTTAGCCCCACACTTGTTGAAGATGTCTGTTAGCCCCACACTTGTTGGAGATGTCTGTTAGCCCCACACTTGTTGAGATGTCTGTTAGCCCCACACCTTGTTGAGATGTCTGTTAGCCCCACACTTGTTGGAGATGTCTGTTAGCCCCACACTTGTTGGAGATGTCTGTTAGCCCCACACTTGTTGGAGATGTCTGTTAGCCCCACACTTGTTGAAGATGTCTGTTAGCCCCACACTTGTTGGAGATGTCTGTTAGCCCCACACTTGTTGAAGATGTCTGTTAGCCCCACACTTGTTGGAGATGTCTGTTAGCCCCACACTTGTTGAAGATGTCTGTTAGCCCCACACTTGTTGGAGATGTCTGTTAGCCCCACACCTTGTTGGAGATGTCTGTTAGCCCCACACCTTGTTGGAGATGTCTGTTAGCCCCACACCTTGTTGGAGATGTCTGTTAGCCCCACACTTGTTGGAGATGTCTGTTAGCCCCACACTTGTTGGAGATGTCTGTTAGCCCCACACTTGTTGGAGATGTCTGTTAGCCCCACACTTGTTGGAGATGTCTGTTAGCCCCACACTTGTTGGAGATGTCTGTTAGCCCCACACTTGTTGGAGATGTCTGTTAGCCCCACACTTGTTGGAGATGTCTGTTAGCCCCACACTTGTTGGAGATGTCTGTTAGCCCCACACTTGTTGGAGATGTCTGTTAGCCCCACACTTGTTGGAGATGTCTGTTAGCCCCACACTTGTTGGAGATGTCTGTTAGCCCCACACTTGTTGGAGATGTCTGTTAGCCCCACACTTGTTGAAGATGTCTGTCAGCCCCACACTTGTTGGAGATGTCTGTTAGCCCCACACTTGTTGTAGATGTCTGTTAGCCCCACACTTGTTGGAGATGTCTGTCAGCCCCACACTTGTTGGAGATGTCTGTCAGCCCCACACTTGTTGGAGATGTCTGTTAGCCCCACACTTGTTGGAGATGTCTGTTAGCCCCACACTTGTTGGAGATGTCTGTTAGCCCCACACTTGTTGGAGATGTCTGTTAGCCCCACACTTGTTGGAGATGTCTGTTAGCCCCACACTTGTTGGAGATGTCTGTTAGCCCCACACTTGTTGGAGATGTCTGTTAGCCCCACACCTTGTTGGAGATGTCTGTTAGCCCCACACTTGTTGGAGATGTCTGTTAGCCCCACACTTGTTGAGATGTCTGTTAGCCCCACACTTGTTGGAGATGTCTGTTAGCCCCACACTTGTTGGAAGATGTCTGTCAGCCCCACACTTGTTGGAGATGTCTGTTAGCCCCACACTTGTTGAAGATGTCTGTTAGCCCCACACTTGTTGGAGATGTCTGTTAGCCCCACACTTGTTGGAAGATGTCTGTTAGCCCCACACCTTGTTGGAGATGTCTGTTAGCCCCACACTTGTTGGAGATGTCTTGTTAGCCCCACACTTGTTGAGATGTCTGTTAGCCCCACACTTGTTGAAGATGTCTGTTAGCCCCACACTTGTTGGAGATGTCTGTTAGCCCCACACTTGTTGGAGATGTCTGTTAGCCCCACACTTGTTGGAGATGTCTGTCAGCCCCACACTTGTTGGAGATGTCTGTTAGCCCCACACTTGTTGGAGATGTCTGTCAGCCCCACACTTGTTGGAGATGTCTGTCAGCCCCACACTTGTTGGAGATGTCTGTTAGCCCCACACTTGTTGGAGATGTCTGTCAGCCCCACACTTGTTGGAGATGTCTGTTAGCCCCACACTTGTTGGAGATGTCTGTTAGCCCCACACTTGTTGGAGATGTCTGTCAGCCCCACACTTGTTGGAGATGTCTGTTAGCCCCACACTTGTTGGAGATGTCTGTTAGCCCCACACTTGTTGGAAGATGTCTGTTAGCCCCACACTTGTTGGAGATGTCTGTTAGCCCCACACTTGTTGGAGATGTCTGTTAGCCCCACACTTGTTGAGATGTCTGTTAGCCCCACACTTGTTGAGATGTCTGTTAGCCCCACACTTGTTGGAGATGTCTGTTAGCCCCACACTTGTTGGAGATGTCTGTTAGCCCCACACTTGTTGGAGATGTCTGTTAGCCCACACTTGTTGGAGATGTCTGTTAGCCCCACACTTGTTGGAGATGTCTGTTAGCCCCACACTTGTTGAAGATGTCTGTTAGCCCCACACTTGTTGGAGATGTCTGTCAGCCCCACACTTGTTGGAGATGTCTGTTAGCCCCACACTTGTTGGAGATGTCTGTTAGCCCCCACACTTGTTGGAGATGTCTGTTAGCCCCACACTTGTTGGAGATGTCTGTTAGCCCCACACTTGTTGGAGATGTCTGTTAGCCCCACACTTGTTGAGATGTCTGTTAGCCCCACACTTGTTGGAGATGTCTGTTAGCCCCACACTTGTTGGAGATGTCTGTCAGCCCCACACTTGTTGGAGATGTCTGTTAGCCCCACACTTGTTGGAGATGTCTGTTAGCCCCACACTTGTTGGAGATGTCTGTTAGCCCCACACTTGTTGGAGATGTCTGTTAGCCCCACACTTGTTGGAGATGTCTGTTAGCCCCACACTTGTTGGAGATGTCTGTCAGCCCCACACTTGTTGGAGATGTCTGTTAGCCCCACACTTGTTGGAGATGTCTGTCAGCCCCACACTTGTTGGAGATGTCTGTTAGCCCCACACTTGTTGGAGATGTCTGTTAGCCCCCACACTTGTTGGAGATGTCTGTTCAGCCCCACACTTGTTGGAGATGTCTGTTAGCCCCACACTTGTTGGAGATGTCTGTTAGCCCCACACTTGTTGGAGATGTCTGTTAGCCCCACACTTGTTGGAGATGTCTGTTAGCCCCACACTTGTTGGAGATGTCTGTTAGCCCCACACTTGTTGGAGATGTCTGTTAGCCCCACACTTGTTGGAGATGTCTGTTAGCCCCACACTTGTTGGAGATGTCTGTTAGCCCCACACTTGTTGGAGATGTCTGTTAGCCCCACACTTGTTGGAGATGTCTGTTAGCCCCACACTTGTTGGAGATGTCTGTTAGCCCCACACTTGTTGGAGATGTCTGTTAGCCCCACACTTGTTGGAGATGTCTGTTAGCCCCACACTTGTTGGAGATGTCTGTAGCCCCACACTTGTTGGAGATGTCTGTTAGCCCCACACTTGTTGGAGATGTCTGTTCAGCCCCACACTTGTTGGAAGATGTCTGTTAGCCCCACACTTGTTGGAGATGTCTGTTAGCCCCACACTTGTTGGAGATGTCTGTTAGCCCCACACTTGTTGGAGATGTCTGTTAGCCCACACTTGTTGAGATGTCTGTTAGCCCCACACTTGTTGAGATGTCTGTTAGCCCCACACTTGTTGGAGATGTCTGTTAGCCCCACACTTGTTGGAGATGTCTGTTAGCCCCACACTTGTTGGAGATGTCTGTTAGCCCCACACTTGTTGGAGATGTCTGTTAGCCCCACACTTGTTGGAGATGTCTGTTAGCCCCACACTTGTTGGAGATGTCTGTTAGCCCCACACTTGTTGGAGATGTCTGTTAGCCCCACACTTGTTGAAGATGTCTGTTAGCCCACACTTGTTGGAGATGTCTGTTAGCCCCACACTTGTTGGAGATGTCTGTTAGCCCCACACTTGTTGGAGATGTCTGTTAGCCCCACACTTGTTGAAGATGTCTGTTAGCCCCACACTTGTTGGAGATGTCTGTTAGCCCCACACTTGTTGGAGATGTCTGTTAGCCCCACACTTGTTGGAGATGTCCTGTTAGCCCCACACTTGTTGGCAGATGTCTGTTAGCCCCACACTTGTTGGAGATGTCTGTTAGCCCCACACTTGTTGGAGATGTCTGTTAGCCCCACACTTGTTGGAGATGTCTGTTAGCCCCACACTTGTTGGAGATGTCTGTTAGCCCCACACTTGTTGAGATGTCTGTTAGCCCACACTTGTTGGAGATGTCTGTTAGCCCCACACTTGTTGGAGATGTCTGTTAGCCCCACACTTGTTGGAGATGTCTGTTAGCCCCACACTTGTTGGAGATGTCTGTTAGCCCCACACTTGTTGGAGATGTCTGTTAGCCCCACACTTGTTGGAGATGTCTGTTAGCCCCACACTTGTTGGAGATGTCTGTTAGCCCCACACTTGTTGGAGATGTCTGTTAGCCCCACACTTGTTGGAGATGTCTGTTAGCCCCACACTTGTTGGAGATGTCTGTTAGCCCCACACTTGTTGGAGATGTCTGTTAGCCCCACACTTGTTGGAGATGTCTGTTAGCCCCACACTTGTTGGAGATGTCTGTTAGCCCCACACTTGTTGGAGATGTCTGTTAGCCCCACACTTGTTGGAGATGTCTGTTAGCCCCACACTTGTTGGAGATGTCTGTTAGCCCCACACTTGTTGGAGATGTCTGTCAGCCCCACACTTGTTGGAGATGTCTGTTAGCCCCACACTTGTTGGAGATGTCTGTTAGCCCCACACTTGTTGGAGATGTCTGTTAGCCCCACACTTGTTGGAGATGTCTGTTAGCCCCACACTTGTTGGAGATGTCTGTTAGCCCCACACTTGTTGGAGATGTCTGTTAGCCCCACACTTGTTGGAGATGTCTGTTAGCCCCACACTTGTTGGAGATGTCTGTTAGCCCCACACTTGTTGGAGATGTCTGTTAGCCCCACACTTGTTGGAGATGTCTGTTAGCCCCACACTTGTTGGAGATGTCTGTTAGCCCCACACTTGTTGGAGATGTCTGTTAGCCCCACACTTGTTGGAGATGTCTGTTAGCCCCACACTTGTTGGAGATGTCTGTTAGCCCCACACTTGTTGGAGATGTCTGTTAGCCCCACACTTGTTGGAGATGTCTGTTAGCCCCACACTTGTTGGAGATGTCTGTTAGCCCCACACTTGTTGGAGATGTCTGTTAGCCCCACACTTGTTGGAGATGTCTGTTAGCCCCACACTTGTTGGAGATGTCTGTTAGCCCCACACTTGTTGGAGATGTCTGTTAGCCCCACACTTGTTGGAGATGTCTGTTAGCCCCACACTTGTTGGAGATGTCTGTTAGCCCCACACTTGTTGGAGATGTCTGTTAGCCCCACACTTGTTGGAGATGTCTGTTAGCCCCACACTTGTTGGAGATGTCTGTTAGCCCCACACTTGTTGGAGATGTCTGTTAGCCCCACACTTGTTGGAGATGTCTGTTAGCCCCACACTTGTTGGAGATGTCTGTTAGCCCCACACTTGTTGGAGATGTCTGTTAGCCCCACACTTGTTGGAGATGTCTGTTAGCCCCACACTTGTTGGAGATGTCTGTTAGCCCCACACTTGTTGGAGATGTCTGTTAGCCCCACACTTGTTGGAGATGTCTGTTAGCCCCACACTTGTTGGAGATGTCTGTTAGCCCCACACTTGTTGGAGATGTCTGTTAGCCCCACACTTGTTGGAGATGTCTGTTAGCCCCACACTTGTTGGAGATGTCTGTTAGCCCCACACTTGTTGGAGATGTCTGTTAGCCCCACACTTGTTGGAGATGTCTGTTAGCCCCACACTTGTTGGAGATGTCTGTTAGCCCCACACTTGTTGGAGATGTCTGTTAGCCCCACACTTGTTGGAGATGTCTGTTAGCCCCACACTTGTTGGAGATGTCTGTTAGCCCCACACTTGTTGGA
>NC_084747.1:1339924-1354924 GCF_033978785.1 Entelurus aequoreus
TACATGACATCTCAACAGAGTGTGGGGTAACAGACATCTCACAAGATGTGTGGCTAACAGACATCTCCAAAAGTGTGGGGCTAGACATCTCCAACAAGTGTGGGGCTAACAGAATCTTCAACAAGTGTGGGGATAACAGACATCTCCAACAAGTGTGGGGCTAACAAGACATCTCCAACAAGTGTGGGGCTAACAGACACTCCAAAAGTTGGGCTAACAGACATCTCAACAGTGTGGGGCTAACAGACATCTCCAACAAGTGTGGGGCTAACAGACATCTCATCAAGTGTGGGGCTAACAGACATCTCCAACAAGTGTGGGGCTAACAGACATCTTCAACAAGTGTGGGGCTAACAGACATCTCCAACAAGTGTGGGGCTAACAGACATCTCCAACAAGTGTGGGGCTAACAGACATCTCCAACAAGTGTGGGGCTAACAGACATCTCCAACAAGTGTGGGGCTAACAGACATCTCCAACAAGTGTGGGGCTAACAGACATCTCCACAAGTGTGGGGCTAACAGACATCTCCAACAAGTGTGGGGCTAACAGACATCTCCAACAAGTGTGGGGCTAACAGACATCTCCAACAAGTGTGGGGCTAACAGACATCTCCAACAAGTGTTGGGGCTAACAGACATCTCCAACAAGTGTGGGGCTAACAGACATCTCAACAAGTGTGGGGCTAACAGACATCTCCAACAAGTGTGGGGCTAACAGACATCTCCAACAAGTGTGGGGCTAACAGACATCTCAACAAGTGTGGGGCTAACAGACATCTCCAACAAGTGTGGGGCTAACAGACATCTCCAACAAGTGTGGGCTAACAGACATCTCCAACAAGTGTGGGGCTCAACAGACATCTCCAACAAGTGTGGGGCTAACAGACATCTCCAACAAGTGTGGGGCTAACAGACATCTCCAACAAGTGTGGGGCTAACAGACATCTCCAACAAGTGTGGGCTAACAGACATCTCCAACAAGTGTGGGGCTAACAGACATCTCCAACAAGTGGGGGCTAACAGACATCTTCAACAAGTGTGGGGCTAACAGACATCTCCAACAAGTGTGGGGCTTACAGACATCTCCAACAAGTGTGGGGCTAACAGACATCTCAACAAGTGTGGGGCTAACAGACATCTTCAACAAGTGTGGGGCTAACAGACATCTTCAACAAGTGTGGGGCTAACAGACATCTCCAAACAAGTGTGGGGCTAACAGACATCTTCAACAAGTGTGGGGCTAACAGACATCTCCAACAAGTGTGGGGCTAACAGACATCTCCAACAAGTGTGGGGCTACAGACATCTCAACAAGTGTGGGGCTAACAGACATCTTCAACAAGTGTGGGGCTAACAGACATCTCAACAAGTGTGGGGCTAACAGACATCTCCAACAAGTGTGGGCTAACAGACATCTCAACAAGTGTGGGGCTAACAGACATCTCCAACAAGTGTGGGGCTAACAGACATCTCCAACAAGTGTGGGGCTAACAGACATCTTCAACAAGTGTGGGGCTAACAGACATCTCCAACAAGTGTGGGCTAACAGACATCTCCAACAAGTGTGGGGCTAACAGACATCTCCACAAGTGTGGGGCTAACAGACATCTACAACAAGTGTGGGGCTAACAGACATCTCCAACAAGTGTGGGGCTAACAGACATCTCCAACAAGTGTGGGGCTAACAGACATCTCCAACAAGTGTGGGGCTAACAGACATCTCAACAAGTGTGGGGCTAACAGACATCTCCAACAAGTGTGGGGCTAACAGACATCTCCAACAAGTGTGGGGCTAACAGACATCTCAACAAGTGTGGGGCTAACAGACATCTCCAACAAGTGTGGGGCTAACAGACATCTCCAACAAGTGTGGGCTAACAGACATCTCCAACAAGTGTGGGGCTAACAGACATCTCCAACAAGTGTGGGCTAACAGACATCTCCAACAAGTGTGGGGCTAACAGACATCTCCAACAAGTGTGGGGCTAACAGACATCTCCAACAAGTGTGGGGCTAACAGACATCTCCAACAAGTGTGGGGCTAACAGACATCTCCAACAAGTGTGGGGCTAACAGACATCTCCAACAAGTGTGGGGCTAACAGACATCTCCAACAAGTGTGGGGCTAACAGACATCTCCAACAAGTGTGGGGCTAACAGACATCTCCAACAAGTGTGGGGCTAACAGACATCTCCAACAAGTGTGGGGCTAACAGACATCTCAACAAGTGTGGGGCTAACAGACATCATTCCAACAAGTGTGGGGCTAACAGACATCTCCAACAAGTGTGGGGCTAACAGACATCTCCAACAAGTGTGGGGCTACAGACATCTCCAACAAGTGTGGGGCTAACAGACATCTCCAACAAGTGTGGGGCTAACAGACATCTTCAACAAGTGTGGGGCTAACAGACATCTCAACAAGTGTGGGGCTAACAGACATCTTCAACAAGTGTGGGGCTAACAGACATCTTCAACAAGTGTGGGGCTAACAGACATCTCCAACAAGTGTGGGGCTAACAGACATCTCCAACAAGTGTGGGGCTGACAGACATCTCCAACAAGTGTGGGGCTAACAGACATCTTCAACAAGTGTGGGGCTAACAGACATCTTCAACAAGTGTGGGGCTAACAGACAACTCCAACAAGTGTGGGGCTAACAGACATCTTCAACAAGTGTGGGGCTAACAGACATCTCCAACAAGGTGTGGGCTAACAGACATCTCCAACAAGTGTGGGGCTGACAGACATCTTCAACAAGTGTGGGGCTAACAGACATCTACAACAAGTGTGGGCTAACAGACATCTCCAACAAGTGTGGGGCTAACAGACATCTCCAACAAGTGTGGGGCTAACAGACATCTTCAACAAGTGTGGGCTAACAGACATCTCCAACAAGGTGTGGGGCTAACAGACATCTCCAACAAGTGTGGGGCTGACAGACTTCTTCAACAAGTGTGGGGCTAACAGACATCTACAACAAGTGTGGGGCTAACAGACATCTCCAACAAGTGTGGGGCTAACAGACATCTTCAACAAGTGTGGGGCTAACAGACATCTACAACAAGTGTGGGGCTAACAGACATCTCCAACAAGTGTGGGGCTAACAGACATCTCCAACAAGTGTGGGGCTAACAGACATCTCCAACAAGTGTGGGGCTAACAGACATCTTCAACAAGTGTGGGGCTGACAGACAACTCCAACAAGTGTGGGGCTAACAGACATCTCCAACAAGTGTGGGGCTAACAGACATCTCAACAAGTGTGGGGCTAACAGACATCTCCAACAAGTGTGGGGCTAACAGACATCTCCAACAAGTGTGGGGCTAACAGACATCTCCAACAAGTGTGGGGCTAACAGACATCTCCAACAAGTGTGGGCTAACAGACATCTCCAACAAGTGTGGGGCTAACAGACATCTCCACAAGTGTGGGGCTAACAGACATCTTCAACAAGTGTGGGGCTAACAGACATCTCCAACAAGTGTGGGGCTAACAGACATCTCCAACAAGTGTGGGGCTAACAGACATCTCCAACAAGTGTGGGGCTAACAGACATCTCCAACAAGTGTGGGGCTAACAGACATCTCCAACAAGTGTGGGGCTAACAGACATCTTCAACAAGTGTGGGGCTAACAGACATCTCCAACAAGTGTGGGGCTAACAGACATCTTCAACAAGTGTGGGGCTAACAGACATCTTCAACAAGTGTGGGGCTAACAGACATCTCCAACAAGTGTGGGGCTAACAGACATCTCCAACAAGTGTGGGGCTGACAGACATCTCCAACAAGTGTGGGGCTGACATACATCTCCAGTTGGCTCCAGGAATGTATCAGGGCCATAAAAGTTTCAGATCTTGGCCAGGACCCAGGCAAGACTCAGAAACATTACACAAACACTTTCACTCTAATTGTTAGACAAGAGAGGACTCAAATATGATTATTTTTTTAACTTAAAGGACTGTACAGTCAGCAGCTTGATGTCTTCCATCTCTTTTGGATGTGGGTCAAGTGTTGGCACAATGGAGCTCTATGAAGAAATATGAATATTTAATATTCAAGTGTTAATTATGCATCAAGGTTGGCGCCTTGCAGATGGACTCTAATTATGTTGATAGAAGTGTTGCGGGGGTTAATAAAATGATGTTTGGGTTACTCAACTTGATTAGGAGACATTCGTTCACATGAATAATGTCATCACCAGCTGGCTGAGGGAACACTTCAGTCTGTTTAAGTCTGGTATGAAGTACCAAGTCTTCTTTCAGCATGTCAAGCAAACCCCGAGTCACTTTTAAGTGCAAGTCCAAAATCCTTTCCCAAATCTCATGCAAGTACTAAGTCATTTCTAAGTCTGACCTTAGTCCCAACCAAGTCTCAACCAAAGACCTTTCCCAAAGTCTCATACAAGTACTAAGTCATTTCTAAGTCTGACCTTAGTCCCAACCAAAGACCTTTCCCAAAGTCTCATGCAAGTACTAAGTCATTTCTAAGTCTGACCTTAGTCTCAACTAAGTCTCAACCAAAGTCCTTTCCCAAAGTCTCATACAAGTACTAAGTAATTTCTAAGTCTGACCTTACTCCCAACCAAAGACCTTTCCCAATGTCTCATGTAAGTACTAAGTCATTTCTAAGTCTGACCTTAGTCCCAACCAAGTCTCAACCAAAGACCTTTCCCAATGTCTCATGTAAGTACTAAGTCATTTCTAAGTCTGACCTTAGTCCCAACCAAGTCTCAACCAAAGACCTTTCCCAAAGTCTCATGCAAGTACTAAGTCATTTCTAAGTCTGACCTTAGTCCCAACCAAGTCTCAACCAAAGACCTATCCCAAAGTCTCATGTAAGTACTAAGTCATTTCTAAGTCTGATATTAGTCTCAACTAAGTCTCAAACAAAGTCCTTTCCCAAAGTCTCATGCAAGTACTAAGTAATTTCTAAGTCTGATCTTAGTCTCAACTAAGTCTCAACCAAAGACCTTTCCCAAAGTCTCATGCAAGTACTAAGTCATTCCTAGTCTGATCTTAGTCCCAATCAAGTCTCAACCAAAGTCATTTCCCAAAGTCTCATGCAAGTACTAAGTCATTTCTAGTCTGATCTTAGTCCCAATCAAGTCTCAACCAAAGTCATTTCCCAAAGTCTCATGCAAGTACTAAGTCATTTCTAAGTCCGACCTTAGTCCCAACCAAGTCTCAACCAAAGTCCTTTCCCAAAGTCTCATGGAAGTACTAAGTCATTTGTAGTCTGACCTTAGTCCCAACTAAGTTTTATCCAAAGTCATTTTTGAAAATAGATTTTTTTAAATGATGGATCGATTTTGAATCGAAAGGAAAAATAATGGCAATTTGGATGTAAATTACTTATTTCTGCACCTCTAGTGGTTATTACTATCTACTTCACTAACTAGTGGTTATTACTATCTACTTCACTAAATAGTAGTTATTACTATCTACTTCACTAACTAGTGGTTATTACTATCTACTTCACTAACTAGTGGTTATTACTATCTACTTCACTAACTAGTGGTTATTACTATCTACTTCACTAAATAGTAGTTATTACTATCTAGTTCACTAACTAGTGGTTATTACTATCTACTTCACTAACTAGTGGTTATTACTATGTACTTCACTAAATAGTAGTTATTACTATCTAGTTCACTAACTAGTGGTTATTACTATCTACTTCACTAACTAGTGGTTATTACTATCTACTTCACTAAATAGTAGTTATTACTATCTAGTTCACTAACTAGTGGTTATTACTATCTACTTCACTAACTAGTGGTTATTACTATCTACTTCACTAAATAGTAGTTATTACTATCTAGTTCACTAACTAGTGGTTATTACTATCTACTTCACTAACTAGTAGTTATTACTATCTACTTCACTAAATAGTAGTTATTACTATCTAGTTCACTAACTAGTGGTTATTACTATCTACTTCACTAACTAGTGGTTATTACTATCTGCTTCACTAAATAGTAGTTATTACTATCTAGTTCACTAACTAGTGGTTATTACTATCTACTTCACTAACTAGTGGTTATTACTATCTACTTCACTAACTAGTAGTTATTACTATCTAGTTCACTAACTAGTGGTTATTACTATCTACTTCACTAACTAGTGGTTATTACTATTTACTTCACTAACTAGTGGTTGTTACTATCTACTTCACTAACTAGTGGTTGTTACTATCTACTTCACTAAATAGTAGTTATTGCTATCTACTTCACTAACTTGTGGTTATTACTATCTACTTCACTAACTAGTAGTTATTACTATCTACTTCACTAACTAGTGGTTATTACTATCTACCTCACTAACTAGTGGTTATAACTATATACTTCACTAACTAGTGGTTATTACTATCTACTTCACTAACTGGTGGTTGTTACTATCTACTTCACTAAATAGTAGTTATTACTATCTAGTTCACTAACTAGTGGTTATTACTATCTACTTCACTAACTAGTGGTTGTTCCTATCTACTTCACTAACTAGTGGTTATTACTATCTACTTCACTAAATAGTAGTTATTACTATCTAGTTCACTAACTAGTGGTTGTTACTATCTACTTCACTAACTAGTGGTTATTACTATCTGCTTCATTAACTAGTGGTTATTACTATCTACTTCACTAAATAGTAGTTATTACTATCTAGTTCAGTAACTAGTGGTTATTACTATCTACTTCACTAACTAGTGGTTGTTACTATCTACTTCACTAACTAGTGGTTATTACTATCTAGTTCAATAACTTTTAAATACTGGTATCATAGGTGTCGTAACTGATACGATACACGTCAAAATGCTGAATACCGTATCGGTGCTGATAATCAGTTGATCTCTATCACTAAGTGATTTCTTCCCTAGCGTTTGCCTAACAATACGTGTGAATACAAATGTAGTACAGGAATTAGGGCTGTCAAACGATTACAACATTTACTCGCGATTAATCCCATTCTTCATTCTTAACTCAAAATGAATCACGATTAATCGCAGATGGATATATCGATCATTAATAAGTGTACCCGAGACGGATACTTTCCAAGTTCTAACACCATGACTGGACAAATCATTTGCTTGAATTAAATGCTGGTTTTTTTAACATTAGATTTTTTTCCCGCTGTAGGAGCACTTGCAATTCAGAGGAGAGGAGCTACACTTCCATGTTTAGACAGCAGTTTGAATTGCACATAATGTGGATTGTTAGGATCATGCTTTGATTGTCAAACATGTTTGTTGATGTAATCTGTGATATTTGATTGGCAAACATGTTTGTTGATGTAATCTGTGATATTTGATTGGCAAACATGTTTGTTGATGTAATCTGTGATATTTGATTGGCAAACATGTTTGTTGATGTAATCTGTGATATTTCTGCCGGAATAAATATTCTCTACATGATAAATTATAAAAGAATTGACACAATATTTCAGCCAACTGGAAAAAAGGATGCGTTCATGGCCATAATGGAGGTGGTAACTTTGAGCGCCCTAATGGGAACAGAAGAATGGACACTGGTGATGTGTTATCAACACCCGTAAAGCCTCGCCATCGGTCCGCGTCCAAACGACGCGACCACATCCCGCTTCCTCGTCTTTGACTCCTCCCCCCTGCCCCGCCCGATATCGGCTCATCGCCCCCTAATCCAGCCCCAGATCCGCCGCTAAATGACTCGCAGCCTTCAGACGAGAGGAGACATTTATTTTTCTCAGGGCTAATGACCTGTCCCCGGGGCCCCGCCCACCGCCGGTTATTTACCGGCGCCCAGATGCTGGCGCTCAAAGTGAGCGGTAATGTCGCCGGGCGCCATCCTTCACGGGGGCCGCCCCTGATTGAATCCGAGTGCTCCCGTTGACATTGACTCGGGGACTCTTGAGGCCCCGCCCACCGCCGCCGCCTCGTCAGCTGATTAGCGACCAATCAGCGACAGGACGAGGCGCGCGTGTGTGCGTGCTCATGCTAATGTAATAAGCGCGTGGGGGCGGGGCCCATATGTTGACCGCCGGCAGCTGCTCCTCATTGGTGGAGAGCCATGGCACTTCCTGTCTGCTCATAAAGAGCGTGGGGGGGGGGGGGGGGGTGAAGGTTTGCACTCAAACTTGCTGGAAGTTCAAACGCAAGATTTATGAACTTGCAAATCAAAGATGGCCGCCTCACAATTATTCTCCAAAGGTCAGCGAGGACATGAAATATGTCACAATCTTGACTTTTAATCAGACTTCAGGAGAATGTTTGCAATTTAAAACTGCTGTTTACTTGCTCATGAACACACTATGATGGGACTGTCCAAAGCAGGGGGCGTCAAACTTGGGTTTTTTTTAAGGCCGTTTGAATAATTGCATCTAATAACAAAATGAAGCGTACGATAGCTTCGTTACACAATTTAAATATGTTCTGGATTATTATAGTTTCCGGAAGATTGACGGTGGCAGGCAGATATTTTTTTTTTTTTTTTTTTTTTTAAACGCTCGGAATATCTTGTTGCATGATCAGATGATGTAAAAGTGTAGAAGATATGACATTGGCTTCAAAATTGAAAGAACAAAAAGTGTTTTATTGCCAAATGACGTGATAGGCCACTTTAAATGATATGGCGGACCACGCAAATTAAGACATACAGTAAGTGACGTGGAAGGCCACTTTAAAGTGGTGTGGCTTTCCACATGAAATAAAGTAGCGGACAAAATCAAATGACGTGGCGGGCCACATAAATAATTTGAAAGGCCACTTTAAAATGAAGTGGCTTGCCACATAAATAATGTAGAAGGCCACTTTAAAATGATGTGGCGGGCCATATAAATCATGTGGAAGGCCAACCTAAAATGATGTGGCGGAACCACATAAAATTATGTGGAAGGCCACTCTAAAATGATGTGGCGGAACCACATACAATTATGTGGAAGGCTACTCTAAAATGGTGTGGCAGAACCACATAAAATTATGTGGAAGGCCACTCTAAAATGATGTGGCGGGCCACTTAAATAATGTGAAAGGCCACACTAAAATGGTGTGGCGGAACCACATACAATTATGTGGAAGGCCACTCTAAAATGATGTGGTGGAACCACATACAATTATGTGGAAGGCCACTCTAAAATGGTGTGGCGGAACCACATAAAATTATGTGGAAGGCCACTTTAAAATGATGTGGCGGGCCAAATAAATAATGTGGAAGTCCACTCTAAAATGATGTGGCGGGCCACTTAAATAATGTGAAAGTCCACTCTAAAATGATGTGGCGGAACCACATACAATTATGTGGAAGGCCACTCTAAAATGATGTGGCGGGCCACATAAATAATGTGGAAGGCCATTCTAAAATGATGTGGCGGGCCACTTACATAATGTGAAAGGCCACTCTAAAATGATGTGGCGGAACCACATACAATTATGTGGAAGGCCACTCTAAAATGGTGTGGCGGAACCACATAAAATTATGTGGAAGTCCACTCTAAAATGATCTGGCGGGCCACATAAATAATGTGAAAGGCCACTCTAAAATGGTGTGGCGGAACCACATACAATTATGTGGAAGGCCACTTTAAAATGATGTGGCGGAACCACATAAAATTATGTGGAAGGCCACTCTAAAATGATGTGGCGGGCCACATAAATAATGTGGAAGTCCACTCTAAAATGATGTGGCAGGCCACTTAAATAATGTGAAAGGCCACTCTAAAATGGTGTGGCGGAACCACATACAATTATGTGGAAGGCCACACTAAAATGATGTGGCGGAACCACATAAAATTATGTGGAAGTCCACTCTAAAATGATCTGGCGGGCCACTTAATATTGTGAAAGGCCAGATTTAAAATGATGTGGCGGAACCACATAAAGTGATGTGGAAGGCCAATTTAAAATGATGTGGCTTTCCACATGAAGTAAAGCAGTGGACAACATCAAATGATGTGGGTACATTAAATGATGTGGTGGGCCGCATAAATAATGAGGTGGCAGGGCTCATGAAATGATGTGGAAGGTCACTTTAAAATGATGTGGCTAAACCACATAAAATGATGCAGGAGGCCGTTTAAAAAATGATGTGGCGCAGCCACATAAAATGATGTGGCAAGGCACAATAAATGATGTGGCGGACAACATACATATTGTGGAAGGCCATTTTAAAATGATATGACTTTCCACATGAAATAAAGCAGCGGACAACATCAAATAATATGGCAGGGCACATTGAGTGACAATGTGGAAGGCCAATTTAAAATTTTATGTGGCAAAACCACATAAAATGATGTGGCAGGGAAAATGCATGATGTGGCAGACCACATAAAATTATGTGGGAGGCCGCCTGAAACGACGTGGCGGACCACGTAAAATTATGTGGAAGGTAACTTTAAAATCATGTGACGGACGACGTAGAGTAAATGACGTGGCGGGCCACATAAATATTTGTAGCTGACTATATAAAATGATGTGGCAGGGCTCATGAAATTATTTGGTGAACTACACAAAAAGATGTGAAAGGCCACATTAAATTGATTTGGCAGAACCCCATTAAAATGATGTGGTGTTCCATATGAAATAACATGGTGGACCGCATAAAATGATGTGGCGGCCCACCTAACAAAATGTAGCGACGACATTAATTAATATGGCGAATAATTAATATGGCGGGGCACACGAAATGAGGTGGCGGACCACTGAAAATAAGTGCCAGGCCAATCAACATAATGGGGCGGCCTGCATAAAATGATGGGGCAGGCCATTAAATTCATGTGGCGGGCCACTTTAAATTATGTGGCGAGAAAATGTAAATAATGTGGGGGTGGGTCGGCATTTTAAATAAATTGGCGGGCCACATTAAATAAAGCGGGGGCCACTTTAAATTATATGGCACGGAAATGTAAATAATGTGGGGGTGGGGGGGCATTTTAAATAATATGGCAGGCCAGATTAAAATTACGTGGCGGGCCAATCAACATAATGTCGCGGCCTGCATAAAATGATGTGATGGGCAATTTTATATGATGTGGGGCCATTTTAAATTATATGGCGGGCAAATGTAAATAATGAAGGTGTGGGGGTGGGGGGGGGGTATTTTAAATAATATGGCGGGACACTTTAAATTATGTGGGGGCCACTTTGAATTATATGGCGGGCAAATGTAAATAATGTGGGGGCGGGGAGGGCATTTTAATTAATATGGCAGGTCAGATTAAATTATGTCGCTGGCCATTTTAAATAATGTGGGGGGCCACTTTAAATTAAGTGGCAGGCCAATCAACGTATTGTTACGGCCTGTATAAATGATGTGGCAGGCCATTAAATTCATGTGGCGGGCCACCTTAAATTATGTGGGGCCAATTTAAATTGTATGGCGGGCAAATGTAAATAATGTGGGGGTGGGGGGGCATTTTAAATAATATAGCAGGCCACATGAAATTATGTGGTGGGCAAATGTAAATAACGTGGGGGTCGGGGGGCATTTTAAATAACATGGCGGGCCAATTTAAATAATGTGGGGGCCAATTTAAATTATATGGTGGGCCATATTAAATTATGTGTCGGGCTACTTTAAATAATGTGGGGGCCAATTTAAATTATATGGCGGGCAAATGTAAATAATGTGGGGGCGGGGGGGCATTTTAAATAATATGGTGGGCCACTTGAAATTATGTGGCGGGCCACTTGAAATTATGTGGGGCCAATTTAAATTATATGGCGGGCAAATGTAAATAACGTGGGGGTGGGGGGGCATTTTAAATAATATGGCGGTCCACTTTAAAGGCCTACTGAAAGGAATTTTTTTAATTTAAACGGGGATAGCAGATCTATTCTATGTGTCATACTTGATCATTTCGCGATATTGCCATATTTTTGCTGAAAGGATTTAGTATAGAACAACGACGATAAAGATTGCAACTTTTGGTATCTGATAAAAAAAAGGCTTGCCCCTACCGGAAGTAGCGTGACGTAGTCAGTTGAACATATACGCAAAGTTCCCTATTGTTTACAATGATGGCCGCATGAAGTGAGAGAGATTCGGACCGAGAAAGCGACAATTTCCCCATTAATTTGCGCGAGGATGAAAGATTTGTGGATGAGTAAAGTGCAAGTGAAGGACTAGTGGGGAGTTGAAGCTATTCAGATAGGGAAGATGCTGTGAGAGTGACCTGATATTCAGCTGGGAATGACTACAACAGTAAATAAACACAAGACATATATATACTCTATTAGCCACAACACAACCAGGCTTATATTTAATATGCCACAAATTAATCCTGCATAAAAACACCTACGTGTTTGTTATGCTAGCTCCTAGCTCCTCTGCTAGCTCCTAGCTCCATAGAACACGCCAATACAATTCAAACACCTGATCAACACACACAATCACTCAGCCCAAAAGACCGTTCACCTAACCCAAGGTTCATAAAGCTTATATATTTTTAAAAAGTTACGTACGTGACGCGCACGTACGGTACGGTACGTGTTATGCTAGCGCCTAGCTCCTATGCTAGCTCCTAGCTCCATAGAACACGCCAATACAATTCAAACACCTAATCAACACACACAATCACTCAGCCCAAAGGACCGTTCACGTAACCCAAGGTTCATAAAGCTTATATATTTTAAAAAACTTATGTACATACGCAAAAAAAAGTTGCGCACATACGGTCAAGCGATCAAATGTTTAGAAGCCAAAGCTGCATACTCACAGTAGCACGTCTGCGTCTTTGTCATCCAAATCAAAGTAATCCTGGTAAGAGTTTGTGTTGTCCCAGTTCTCTACAGGCGTCTGTGTATCGAAGTCAAAAGTCCTCCTGGTTAGAGTCTCTGTTATCAGAGTTCTTCCATCTTGACTGCATCTTTCGGGAATGTAAACAAAGAAGCGCCGGCTGTGTACTGTTGTTGCTGACTACGTTCGAAAAATACGTCCATTTCGCACCGACAACTTTCTTCTTTGCTTGCTCAGCTTCCTTCTCCATAATGCAATGAACATGATTGCAACAGATTCACGAACACAGATGTCCAGAATACTGTGGAATTATGAAATGAAAACAGAGCTTTTTCGTATTGGCTTCAATGTGGAAGGCATACCCGTGTTCGCCGGGCTACGTCACGCGCATACGTCATCCTCAGAGGCGTTTCGAACCGGAAGTTTAGCGGCAAATTTAAAATGTCACTTTATAAGTTAACCCGGCCGTATTGGCATGTGTTATAATGTTAAGATTTCATCATTGATATATAAACTATCAGACTGCGTGGTCGCTAGTAGTGGCTTTCAGTAGGCCTTTAAATTATGTGTCGGGCCACTTTAAATAATGTGGGGGCCAAATTAAATTATATGGCGGGCAAATGTAAATAATGTGTGGGTGGGGGGGCATTTTAAATAACATGGTGGGCCACATTAAATAATGTGGGGTGGGGCCACTTGAAATAATGTGTGCCATGAGTTGAAAAGCTGTGTTGTAAGTAACATAAACATAATCATGTTCTTACACAAACTGACATGTTTCTCTAATAACTCCAATAATTTGACTCCATGTCAGAGAAGTCACTATTTACTCTTTTATTTCTTCTAATGGCCAGGCTTTTATTGTCTTAAATATTGCTGTGTACCGTGACACTTTACTGACCAGGCTTTTATTGTCTTAAATATTGCTGTGTACCGTGACACTTTACTGACCAGGCTTTTATTGTCTTAAATATTGCTGTGTACCGTGACGCTTTACTGACCAGGCTTTTATTGTCTTAAATATTGCTGTGTACCATGACACTTTACTGACCAGGCTTTTATTGTCTTAAATATTGCTGTGTACCGTGACGCTTTACTGACCAGGCTTTTATTGTCTTAAATATTGCTGTGTACCGTGACACTTTACTGACCAGGCTTTTATTGTCTTAAATATTGCTGTGTACCGTGACGCTTTACTGACCAGGCTTTTATTGTCTTAAATATTGCTGTGTACCGTGACGCTTTACTGACCAGGCTTTTATTGTCTTAAATATTGCTGTGTACCGTGACACTTTACTGACCAGGCTTTTATTGTCTTAAATATTGCTGTGTACCGTGACACTTTACTGACCAGGCTTTTATTGTCTTAAATATTGCTGTGTACCGTGACACTTTACTGACCAGGCTTTTATTGTCTTAAATATTGCTGTGTACCGTGACACTTTACTGACCAGGCTTTTATTGTCTTAAATATTGCTGTGTACCGTGACACTTTACTGACCAGGCTTTTATTGTCTTAAATATTGCTGTGTACCGTGACACTTTACTGACCAGGCTTTTATTGTCTTAAATATTGCTGTGTACCGTGACACTTTACCGACCAGGCTTTTATTGTCTTAAATATTGCTGTGTACCGTGACACTTTACTGACCAGGCTTTTATTGTCTTAAATATTGCTGTGTACCGTGACACTTTACTGACCAGGCTTTTATTGTCTTAAATATTGCTGTGTACCGTGACACTTTACTGACCAGGCTTTTATTGTCTTAAATATTGCTGTGTACCGTGACACTTTACCGACCAGGCTTTTATTGTCTTAAATATTGCTGTGTACCGTGACGCTTTACTGACCAGGCTTTTATTGTCTTAAATATTGCTGTGTACCGTGACACTTTACTGACCAGGCTTTTATTGTCTTAAATATTGCTGTGTACCGTGACACTTTACTGACCAGGCTTTTATTGTCTTAAATATTGCTGTGTACCGTGACACTTTACTGACCAGGCTTTTATTGTCTTAAATATTGCTGTGTACCGTGACACTTTACTGACCAGGCTTTTATTGTCTTAAATATTGCTGTGTACCGTGACACTTTACTGACCAGGCTTTTATTGTCTTAAATATTGCTGTGTACCGTGACACTTTACCGACCAGGCTTTTATTGTCTTAAATATTGCTGTGTACCGTGACACTTTACTGACCAGGCTTTTATTGTCTTAAATATTGCTGTGTACCGTGACACTTTACTGACCAGGCTTTTATTGTCTTAAATATTGCTGTGTACCGTGACACTT
>NC_084747.1:1359924-1387424 GCF_033978785.1 Entelurus aequoreus
TTGTTTTGGAACTTGGGAGAGTGTTAGTTTGAATGTGTTGATGTTGGAATGTGGGAATTGTGCAACTTGGAAAAATGTCCCATTCATTTCAATGGGAACTTCCTGGAAATGTGGGAATTTGGGGGGAAAGCGGGATATTTTTTTTGTTGAATTGGTTGGTGTTGGAATTATTGAAATCGGTCAAGAAATGTAGAAATAATAACATTTTTAATTGAATAATGGTATTACGGAATTTCGGGAAAACTGGGAATTTTTCGAGTTCTTAAAGGCCTACTGAAAGCCACTACTAGCGACCACGCAGTCTGATAGTTTATATATCAATGATGAAATCTTAACATTGCAACACATGCCAATACGGCCGGGTTAACTTATAAAGTGACATTTAAAATTTCCCGGGAAATATCCGGCTGAAACGTCGCGGTATGATGACGTATGCGCGTGACGAAGTCCGAGTAACGGAAGTTATGGTACCCGTAGAATCCTATACAAAAAGCTCTGTTTTCATTTCATAATTCCACAGTATTCTGGACATCTTTTGCAATTTGTTTAATGAACAATGAAGGCTGCAAAGAAGACAGTTGTAGGTGGGATCGGTGTATTAGCAGCGGACTACAGCAACACAACCAGGAGGACTTTGTTGGAGCGCTAGCCGCGGGAAAATATTCCTAAAGACTGGGAATTCTAGGAAACCCGGGAATTTGTTTATGATTTTTGAAAGGGAACACACAATTCCTGAACAGGCTGAACATTTTGAAGTTGGAACGGTTTGAATAGGTTGAAAAATGTGGGAGTTGTGGAACTTTGAAAAATGTCCCATTCATTTCAATGTGAACTTCCTGGAAATTTTGGGGAAAAGCAGGATTTTTTTGGAAATGATTAGGAGCACAAATGTCCTGAATGAGCTGAATTGGTTGGTGTTGGAGTTGTTTAAATCCGTCAAGAAATGTTGAAATAGTAACATTTTTAATTGAAAAATGGTATTACGGAATTTCGGGAAAACCGGGAATTTTTCGAGTTCTTAAACCGACTTGTTTTTTTTGTCCTGGCTAAGAGGAATGTTGTGACAGTGGAACGCTTGAAGTGGCTTGAAAGATGTGAAAGAAATCGTTGCACTAAAAAGGTTGGAAATAGGGTTAAAAAAAAAACAGGAATTCCTGGAAATTTGTTGAACGTGGGAAATTTCCAGGATGAGTGGAATGTTTTGGAGGTGGAATGGTTTGAATTGGTAGAAAAATGTGTAAATTGTGGACGTTTGAATAATGGATAATTCATTTTGAATGGGGAAAATGTCCCTAAAGACTGGGAATTCTAGGAAATCCTGGAATTTTTAAAATAATTGTTTAAGATGAGCACGCACTTCCTGAACAGGCTGAATATTTTGACGTTGGAATGGTTTGAATAGGTTGAAAAATGTGGGAGTTGTGCAACTTGGAAAAATGTCCCATTCATTTAAATGGGAACTTCCTGGAAATTTGGGAATTTTGGGAAAAGCGAGATTTTTAGGAGCATGAATGTCCTGAATGAGCGGAATTGGTTGGTATTGGAATTGTTTAAATCCGTCAATAAATGTTGAAGTAGTAACAGTTTTTAATTGAAAAATGGTATTAGGGAATTTCGGGAAAACCGGGAATTTTTAGAGTTCTTAAACCAACTTGGTTTTTTTGTCCTGACTAAGAGGAATGTTGTGACAGTGGAACGCTTGAAGTGGCTTGAAAAATGTGAAAGGAGTCGTCGCACTAAAAAAGGTTAAAAAAAAAAACAAGTTTGAATTTCCAGGATGAGTTGAATGTGTTGAAGGTGGAATGTTTTGAATGGGTTGAAACTTTGTGTCCAACTTGGTTTTTTTGTCCTGGCTAAGAGGAATGTTGTGGCAGTGGAACGCTTGAAGTGGCTTGAAAGATGTGAAAGAAATCGTCGCACTAAAAAAGGTTGGAAATAAGGTAAAAAAAAAAAAAAAAAAAGGAATTCCTGGAAATTTGTTGAACTTGGAAAATTTCCAGGATGAGTGGAATGTTTTGGAGGTGGAATGGTTTGAATTGGTAGAAAAATGTGTAAATTGTGGACGTTTGAATAATGGATCATTCATTTTGAATGGGGAAAATGTCCCTAAAGACTGGGAATTCTAGGAAATCCTGGAATTTTTTAAATAATTGTTTAAGATGAGCACACACTTCCTGAACAGGCTGAATATTTTGACGTTGGAATGGTTTGAATAGGTTGAAAAATGTGGGAGTTGTGCAACTTGGAAAAATGTCCCATTCATTTAAATGGGAACTTCCTGGAAATTTGGGAATTTTGGGAAAAGCGAGATTTTTAGGAGCATGAATGTCCTGAATGAGCTGAATTGGTTGGTATTGGAATTGTTTAAATCCGTCAATAAATGTTGAAGTAGTAACAGTTTTTAATAGAAAAATGGTATTAGGGAATTTCGGGAAAACCGGGAATTTTTCGAGTTCTTAAACCAACTTGTTTTTTTTGTCCTGACTAAGAAGAATGTTGTGACAGTGGAATGCTTGAAGTGGCTTGAAAAATGTGGAAGGAGTCATCGCACTAATAAAGGTTGGAAATAAGGTTAGAAAAAAACAGGAATTCCTGGAAATTTGTTGAACTTGGAAAAATGGTTGTTTGAATTTCCAGGATGAGTTAAATGTGTTGAAGGTGGAATGGTTTGAATTGGTTGAAAAATGTATATTTAATTTGGAATCGGGAAAATGTCACTGAAAACTAGGAATTCTAGGAAATCCGGGAATTTTTTTTTAATATATAATTGTTGGAAAGGAGAACAAAATTCCTGAACAGGCTGAATATTTTGAAGTTGGAACAGTTTGAATCGGATAAAAAATGTGGGATTTGTGGAACTTTGAAAAATGTCCCATTCACTTAAATGGGAATTTCATGGAAATTTGGGAATTTCGGGAAAAGTGGGAATTTTTTGGAAAATGCTAAAAAAAAAAAAAATGTGAATGGTCTGAATGAGTTTGTGTTAAAAAAAAGTTCAAAACGGTGGAGAAATGTTGAATTGAAAAATGGTATTATGGAATTCCTAGAATTTCGGGAAAAGCGGGAATTTTTCCAGTTCAAAAACCAACTTAGTTTTTTTGTCCTGACTGAGAGGAATGTTGTGACGGTGGAACGCCCGAAGTGGCTTGAAACATGTGGAAGGAGTAGTCGCCAGAAAAAAGGGTGGAGAAAGGGTTTGAAAAAAAACGGAAATTCTGGGAATTCCTGGAATTTTTTTAACTTAGAAAAATACTAGTTTGAATGTGCAGAATGATTGGAATGTGTTGAAGGGGGAATGCTTTGAATCGGTTGAAAGATGTGGAAATGGTGGAAGTTTGAAAAATTGGTAATTCCTTCATGAAATGTTGTTAACTGTAGTTGTCCCCATAAAGGGGGGTCAAGGGGGGGCACCACTTACAAATATGTGTTTGTTAACCCCTTGTTGCCCCCCCCCCCATGTATGTGTTTGTTAACCCCTTGTTGCCCCCCCCCCCCCAGAGGTATGTGTTTGTTAACCCCTTGTTTCCCCCCCAGATGTGTTTGTTAACCCCTTGTTGCCCCCCATGTATGTGTTTGTTAACCCCTTGTTGCCCCCCTAGATGTATGTGTTTGTTAACCCCTTGTTGCCCCCCCCCCATGTATGTGTTTGTTAACCCCTTGTTGCCCCCCTAGATGTATGTGTTTGTTAACCCCTTGTTGCCCCTCCCCCAGATGTATGTGTTTGTTAACCCCTTGTTGCTCCCCCAGATGTATGTGTTTGTTAACCCCTTGTTGCCCCCCTAGATGTATGTGTTTGTTAACCCCTTGTTGCTCCCCCAGATGTATGTGTTTGTTAACCCCTTGTTGCCCCCCTAGATGTATGTGTTTGTTAACCCCTTGTTGCTCCCCCAGATGTATGTGTTTGTTAACCCCTTGTTGCTCCCCCAGATGTATGTGTTTGTTAACCCCTTGTTGCCCCTCCCCCAGATGTATGTGTTTGTTAACCCCTTGTTGCTCCCCCAGATGTATGTGTTTGTTAACCCCTTGTTTCCTCCCCAGATGTATGTTTGTTAACCCCTTGTTGCCCCACCCCCAGATGTATGTGTTTGTTAACCCCTTGTTGCCCCCCCTCCCCTAGATGTATGTGTTTGTTAACCCCTTGTTTCCTCCCCCCATGTATGTGTTTGTTAACCCCTTGTTGCCCTCCTAGATGTATGTGTTTGTTAACCCCTTGTTGCCCTCCTAGATGTATGTTTGTTAACCCCTTGTTGCCCCCCCCATGTATGTGTTTGTTAACCCCTTGTTGCCCTCCTAGATGTATGTGTTTGTTAACCCCTTGTTTCCCCCCCCCCCCCCATGTATGTGTTTGTTAACCCCTTGTTGCCCTCCTAGATGTATGTGTTTGTTAACCCCTTGTTGCCCTCCTAGATGTATGTGTTTGTTAACCCCTATATATAATGTTATTGATTTTTGAAATGTATGAATTGATTTAGAATCAGGATCCGGACGTGAATCGATAGTTTATTTTTTTTGCACCCCTAATATTTTTTATTTTTCCTCCCGACACGTAACGCTGTTTCTCTGTGTAGAAATATGGGGAAATAATTACAAAAGTACACTTCATTCATTAACGGTGTTACAAAAAAGATCAGTTATAATAATACATCATGTTGGATATAGAGAACATACAAACACTTTATTTATTGAATCAAAGATACTGAAATTCCACCACATAGTGAATTTGCAAACAGCTAAAATGATGCACAAAGCAAACTATAACCTGCTAGCCAAGAATATACAACAATTCTTCTCAACAAAAGAGGAGAAATATAATCTTAGAGAAAAATGTAATTTAAAACATTTGTTTGCACGTACAACACTTAAGACCTTCAGTATGTGGAATTAAATTATGGAATGGATGAAGCAAAGCAATCAAACAATGTACTAATATGATCCACTTCAAGAAACTCTTCAAACTTAAAGTGTTTACAAAGTACAAAGAAGAAGAACCATGACAAACATTTTCAATTTATTTCATCCATTCATTCATTCATTCTTAAAGTAATCTTACTTATCTCATCATATGAAATATGACTTACTTCACCAATTATTATTATTACATTCTTACTATTATTTATTTATTTATTTTTATTGTGATTACATATGGAGTTTATTGTGAAAAAATTGAGAACAGGAAGTGAATAAAAAAAGTTTCAGCAACTGTTATGTAAAGAAAAGGGGTAGGATTAAATAAGCTCTGCTTCTTCCTACTCCTTTTCCAACATGTTGAAAAGAGAAACTGGAAATTGTGATGTATCATGTTGTATGCTTGCATGTTCCAAATAAACTCAAACTCAAACTCAAACTCAAACTCTCCGACATTGCAATTACATGCACAAGCGTCATGGCCAAATATGCAAATTAGATGGCATCATAAAGCCCCGCCCCTGCAAACCGGCGCCACAGATAGATTGCAGTTCTGTGGGAAAGAAATCATCTGACCTGTGCTTGTTGTTGAAGAATTGCAGAGCAAATGATTGAAAAAATATCATCCATTAATAAATAATTGAAAAGACTTAAAAAATTATTTTTAAAAAAGCATATATGTAAAAAATAAATATATTTAAAAAAGAAGATGTACAGGTCGTCCAGAAATAAATGATTTAAAAAATGTAATACATTAATAAATAATTAAAAAGACTAAAAACATATAATGGAAAAAAAAACATATATATAAAAAAATAATTTATTGAAAAAAAAGACAATTTACAGGTTGTCCAGAAATAAATGATTAAAAAATAATAATAATAATTAATTAAATAAAACAAAAACCCTATTTTTAAATGTATAGAAAAAAATTTATAGTTTTAAAAGGGTCGTCCAGAAGAAAAAAAAATGAAATAAAAGAAAAAGTATATTTGAAAAATGTATATAAAAAAGAAATATTTTTTTTAAAAAAAGAAAATTGTGATTTTGTCTTCCTTGATGTTGATGCCGTTTCCAACTACTCTGTAAGTGCAATAATCTCCAAACCAGCAGGGGGCAGCAAGTAAGAAGTCAATGACATGAAATGACAAAATGTTATTTTAGTCATTGTTTTTGTCGACTGTAATTGTAAGGAAATATAATCTTTTACATGAAAGAAAGCTGCAGGGAAATGTGGAGTTTGTCCAATAAAAGAATAATGCTGTGAAGCGAGTGGAGCGTCTCCCTGTAGGATCTTTGTCATTTCAGGCCAAACAAAAATGTTCATCCTGTGAATTATTTACCCTGAAAGATCTTTCAGCTTCATCTCTGTTAGCCGGGCCCAAATCCTCAAACCTCAATTATTACCGCGCTTAATAAATCATCAGCGCTTGAAAGAGCGCTCACTCGGTGTCTTATTTATGCACCCAACACTTTGCTGTTGGACTCAGTCAAGTCGAGCTTTGTTCTCCGCGCTTGTTCTTCTTTGTCTGTGATTTATTTACAGTACACACGCTGGCTGGGGGACCGAGCGCAGAAGCGTAACAGAAGCACATTAGCAATAATCCACATGAGTGAGTCCGCTAAATGGAGGAAGATGAAGAGGATGATTTGTTGCCGTGGATGGAGAGGAGAATGTCAGCCCAATAATTAGCATTAGCCACAACATACGTCAATGTAAATAGGATGATTTATTCAATAACTGTCAATATCCTCATGTAATAAGTCACATTGTCAATACAACACTTTGCAATATGCTCAACCTTTTTCCTCCCCTACTGCACAGGTGTTTTTTTTACCTGGCCCCGGAAATAACCTGCACTTCCTGCTATAAATGTTTGCAATTTGGGGAGAAAAAAATTGCAAATGGATTCACATCCCCACCACGATTCTTAATTATCTCCATTTCAAATCCATTTATCATTTTCAAACAAAACTGACAAATAATTCAGAGGTGCACAAAAAGAATGATGCGTTACTAATTTAGCAAGACTCTAAAATCAGTTAATCATTCTCAAAAATGGATTTAAAAACAGTATATTAGAATTTTATTTCAATGTAATCATTTTTTTTTATCAGAATGCATTTATAAAAAATACCCTTTTAGACCATCTCCATGCAAGCAGAAGGAGCTTTTCTAACCTGGTTAAAAAAACAATTTTATTATAGCAAATAATACATTGTCAGAATCAGTTTAAATCCAGAATCGATTTTTAATGGAATCGTCACCCCAAGAATGGGATCAAATGGTGAGGTGGCCAAAGATATTTCAACTTTAATATCATGCAAGAAATGATTATATGACATTGTTGTTTGTTTATTAATAGAATAGACATTCAGTTACAATGTACAGAGTAGTAGAACATTATTTTTTAAATGAATAACAGATATTTAAAAAATATATATATAAGATGAATTATACAAAATCACCAAAACATGTCACAGAAAAAAAGAAAACAATAAATAACTAAAATAGACAACAAATATTTATTTATAATATTAATTATGTAAACCTCACCTAACAAAACAAGAAAACCTGCATATTTTAAACAAACAACTTATTTATTATATACATGTCATCCAACAAGAAAGACAATTAAAGAACTATTTATTTATCTATTTTACACACTAATATGTATTTTTGTGTTCAAATAGAAATAAATACTTCAATATCTGCGCGTGTACAACAACATCAAACATATATGCAATGTTGCAATGGCGCTCACACCTTGACGTGCGTATATATTCAACATTAAAGGCGGCCCTCGGTCATAACTGCGATGTGGCCCTCGGCGAATAAGACTGTGAGCTACTAACCACCCGCCAGAAGGAATACTACCTGCACAAAAATGGGGGGGAACATGCTAGTGGTAATATTTAAGGGCTGATTAAAAATGTCTATACATATATATATATATATACATACATACGTATGTGTATTTATGTATGTTTATATGTATATATATGATTTGAAAAAGTAAGAAAAAGAGTATTTCTATTGCAAATGTGTGCAGAAGGCCAGAGTGGTGCAGAGCAGGTACAGAGTGACCTCTGCAGGACGACGAGTGAACTGCAGCCAAGTCCCTGCCAGGCAGAAAATGAAACATTTATTTTGAAATATTTTCAAAAGGCCCCAGCAGCACCCTGCAAAAACTAAGTAAGATGAAATATCTCAAATGAGGCTGATATTTGCTTATTTTCTGTCGGATAAGATCATTCTTCTCACTAAGCAGATGTGATGTTAGAGTCAGTAAGATATTACAGCTGAGATGTGATGAGCTATATTGAGTAAAACATGCTTGAAACTAGAATATCAACTGTTGCAAAGCTGTGTCAACACTCACAAGTAGACAACTACTTTTTTAAAGTCATCATTTGTTATTTCAAGCATGAAAAAAAAAATCATGATGGCGAGCGCATATCATGTCAAGATAATGGAACTAGCATTTACTTTAATATATCATTATGTCAAGATAATGGCACTAGCATTTACTTTAATATATCATTATGTCAAGATAATGGCACTAGCATTTACTTCATTTAAGAATATTTTTCAACATATTGAGCAAAAAGGTCTCTTTTTTTCCCAGCAAGAAAAGTGCACTTGTTATTAGTGAGCATATACTTATTTGAAGCTATTTTGGGGTTCATAGCTCATTTGACTTGTTTTGGAAAGTCTCGACAAGCCAAATGTTCTTGTTCTCAAATCCCTTCCCTGGCTTCCTGTTCCACTCAGGCTTGAATTCAAAGTCTCCCTCCTAACCCACCAGGGCCTCCATGGTAATGCCTCCAAGAACTGCTCACCCCCAAATCCTCCACTCCACACCTCCGCTCTCCGGACAGGCTAACCTCCTCCAACCTCCGAGGACAAAGCTACGAACAGTGAGGAGACCAGGCTTTCTGCTCCGCCGCTCCCAGTCTGTGGAACACTCTCCCTGACCACCTGAGGGTACCACAGAAGACTGTGGATGCTTTTAAAAAAGGCTTAAAAACCCTTCTTTTTTAAAGAGGCCTTTTTTTTTAGATATATGCATACTAGTTTTAGCTATTTGGCTGTTCTACTTTTTATTTTTATTAGTTTTTGATTATCTTTTTAATACACTATGGCACTTTGAGGTAGTTTACTCAATGTAAAGTGCTTTTTACAAATAAAATCTTGTTCTATTGGCAGATAATTTTGCTTAGTTCAAATAAAATATCCCTCATTTTTGTATATTTTTTTCCCCCTTGTTTTTGAACACTGACTTTTTGCAGTGTGTTTCTTCTCCTCTCTCAAATGTCCTCGATGTAGTATCCGTTAAACAGGTAAAATACATGTTGCTGGACATGTCGTCCACTTGGAGCAGAACACGCAACAATCAGGGGAAAAGCTTTTTTGTGGCTTAGGACAAACAAACAAAGGTTAAATCTTCTTTGGCCACGTGAAGAAAAGCAATCTGTGCAAAGTGGATGACAATCCACCTCTTTGTCTCCTCGCAGGATTATAGCAAAGTTCGCTTTTTTTTTGGGGGGGGGGGGGGGGGGGTTGGTCCAGCTGCAAAAGTGCAAGGCGGTTAATCTGGAAGTAATCTGGAAGTAATCCTCGCACTCTTGTCTCATTTGTTCTCACTTTTCTTCACCGGATTTACAAGATGGCCGCCAGATGTGTCTCCCGGACTGGAAGAAAAGATTAGCGATAAGCTAATGCTCGTTGTACGGATGAAAGTTTGGGAGGCGGAGCCTCGACTCGTCAGCCGCCAGATGCTGGGACCTCGTGGACGTAAGTATTGGGACAGGAAGTCCCGTGTTACGACTTCCAATATTACACAACATTGAAACAACAACATGCTTTTTCACAACCTTTATTCAATGGCAGGTTGTGACGTTGATTTGACATTGAATTTTGGTCATTTCCCAAACAATATTCCACAACACAAATACAACATAGGCTCAAACACTGATGACATTTATTAAACAAGACAAGAGGCAAAGAATTAAACAGAGACAACATTCAATTTGGACTCAATTGAGGAGACACGCCTGGACACACTGTATGTAGTCTTGTACAGTCTCCAGCACACTCCTCCTTTATTTGACTTTCTCCGACCACCGCTTCCACTTCCAGAGGGAAGTGGGTCGTAAACAGCGTTGCCTTTGGTTGCAGAATAGTTCAAAAGAAGAGGTCGTAAAATAGTTCAAAAAGAGTTCCATAAAATAGTTCAAAGAGACTTCGTAAAACACTTCAAAAAGAGTTCGTCTGGAAATTGGGCAGATCCTGTCTTCTCTCTGCTCTGAAGTCCTTGGGCCAGAACAACATCCTTCTGTAGATTACCATACAGGGTGTGGAAGACTACATTGAATGATGTGGCGGGCCACCTTAAATGGCGTGGAAGACTACATTGACTGATGTGGCGGGCCACCTTAAATTGCGTGGAAGACTGCATTGAATGATGTGGCGAGCCAAAATAAAATGGTGTGGAAGACTACACTGAATGATGTGGCGGGCCACAATAAATGGTGTGGAAGACTACACTGAATGATGTGGCAGGCCAATATAAAATGATGTGGAAGACTACATTGAATGATGTGGCGGGCCAATATAAAATGGCGTGGAAGACTACATTAAATGATGTGGCGGGCCAATATAAAATGATGTGGAAGACTAGATTGAATGATGTGGCGGGCCAATATAAAATGGTGTGGAAGACTACATTGAATGATGTGGCGGGCCAATATAAAATGGCGTGGAAGACTACATTGAATGATGTGGCGGGCCAATATAAAATGGCGTGGAAGACTACTTTGAATGATGTGGCGGGCCAATATAAAACAGCGTGGAAGACTACTTTGAATGATGTGGCGGGCCACAATAAATGGCGTGGAAGACTACATTGAATGACGTGGCGGGCCACCTTAAATGGCATGGAAGACTACATTGAATGATGTGGCGGGCCAATATAAAATGGCGTGGAAGACTACATTGAATGATGTGGCGGGCCACATTAAATGGCGTGGAAGACTACATTGACTGATGTGGCGGGCCACCTTAAATTGCGTGGAAGACTGCATTGAATGATGTGGCGGGCCACAATAAATGGCGTGGAAGACTACATTGAATGACGTGGCGGGCCACCTTAAATGGCATGGAAGACTACATTGAATGATGTGGCGGGCCAATATAAAATGGCGTGGAAGACTACATTGAATGATGTGGCGGGCCAATATAAAATGGCGTGGAAGACTACATTGAATGATGTGGCGGGCCAATATAAAATGGCGTGGAAGACTACATCGAATGATGTGGCGGGCCAATATAAAATGATGTGGAAGACTACATTGAATGATGTGGCGGGCCAATATAAAATGATGTGGAAGACTACATTGAATGATGTGGCGGGCCAATATAAAATGATGTGGAAGACTACATTGAATGACGTGGCGGGCCACCTTAAATAAAGTGGCCTTGACTTTGCCACAGGCGACATCACACAGGTGACATCATACAGGTGACATCACACAGGTGACATCACACAGGTGACATCACACAGGTGACATCACACAGGTGACATCACACAGGTGACATCACACAGGTGACATCACACGAGGACCAGCAGGATTCGTCTGTTGCTTCTCTTCAGGAACAAAACGCCTCGTGGCGATCTGTCGCCGCCATTTTGTGTCTGCGCCAAGACAAAGAGGGAGGCGGCGGCCAGCGTGGAGCAGACTGAAGACAACAAGATGGCGTCGACATCCTGAGACCAGAGCGAGTGTGAAGTCTCCCTCTGTCTTCCGGTCACTTCCATCATCGCCACGGCAACCAGGATGCGAGCGGACGGTCCTCTCTCTCCTCGCCTGACACCACCGCCTTTGGGAGGCGTCCATTTCGGGGAAGAAGATGGCCAACTTGTCACATGTCGTACAGGAAGTGCAGCCTAGTGTTGGCGCTCTTGTATTCTTTTTATGACAACATGCTCACACAAGTGGAAGAAGAAGTGAAGCGGGCTTGTTGCTAGGCAGCTTTCATGACTTCAAGGAAATTGACCTACAAAATAAAAGTTACCTCTGGTAACATTTTGGGAAGACGGACCTTCAGAATAAAAGTGGTGTTTACCTCTGATAACATTTTGGGAAAGGATGATCTCCAAAATAAAAGTGGTGATTACCACTGATAACATTTTGGGAAGAAGGACCTTCAGAATAAAAGTGGTGATTACCACTGATAACATTTTGGGGAAGAAGGACTTTCAGAATAAAAGTGGTGTTTACCTCTGATAACATTTTGGGAAGACGGACCTTCAGAATAAAAGTGGTGTTTACCTCTGGTAACGTTTTGGGAAGACGGACCTTCAGAATAAAAGTGGTGTTTACCTCTGATAATATTTTGGGAAAGGATGATCTCCAAAATAAAAGTGGTGATTACCGCTGATAACATTTTGACAAGACGGACCTTCAGAATAAAAGTGGTGATTACCGCTGATAATATTTTGGGGAAGAAGGACCTCCAAAATAAAATTGTTGCTTCCCTTAGAATTTCAGGGAAGATTAACCTTCAAAATAAAAGTAGGGCTTACCTCTGATAAAATTTTAGGAAAGAAGGACCTCCAAAATAAAAGTGGTGATTACCACTGATAACATTTTGGGGAAGAAGGACTTTCAGAATAAAAGTGGTGTTTACCTCTGATAACATTTTGGGAAGACGGACCTTCAGAATAAAAGTGGTGTTTACCTCTGGTAACGTTTTGGGAAGATGGACCTTCAGAATAAAAGTGGTGTTTACCTCTGATAATATTTTGGGAAAGGATGATCTCCAAAATAAAAGTGGTGATTACCGCTGATAACATTTTGACAAGACGGACCTTCAGAATAAAAGTGGTGATTACCGCTGATAATATTTTGGGGAAGAAGGACCTCCAAAATAAAATTGTTGCTTCCCTTAGAATTTCAGGGAAGATTAACCTTCAAAATAAAAGTAGGGCTTACCTCTGATAAAATTTTAGGAAAGAAGGACCTCCAAAATAAAAGTGGTGATTACCTCTGATAACATTTTGGGGAAGAAGGACTTTCAGAATAAAAGTGGTGTTTACCTCTGATAACATTTTGGGAAGACGGACCTTCAGAATAAAAGTGGTGTTTACCTCTGATAACATTTTGGGAAGACGGACCTTCAGAATAAAAGTGGTGTTTACCTCTGATAACATTTTGGGAAAGGATGATCTCCAAAATAAAAGTGGTGATTACCGCTGATAACATTTTGACAAGACGGACCTTCAGAATAAAAGTGGTGATTACCGCTGATAATATTTTGGGGAAGAAGGACCTCCAAAATAAAATTGTTGCTTCCCTTAGAATTTCAGGGAAGATTAACCTTCAAAATAAAAGTAGGGCTTACCTCTGATAACATTTTAGGAAAGAAGGACCTCCAAAATAAAAGTGGGGATTACCGCTGATAACATTTGGGGAAAGCTGGACCTTCAAAATAAAATTGTTGCTTCCCTCGATTAGAATTTCAGGGAAGGTGAACCTTCAAAATAAAAGTAGGGCTTACCTCTGACAGCAGTTTGGAAAATATGGACCTTCAAAATAAAAGGAGTTTACCACTGATAACATTTTAGGGAAGGCGGACCTCCAAAACAAATGTGGTGTTGAACTCTATTAGAATTTCGGGGCGATGGACCTTCAAAATAAAGTTGGGGCTTCCCTCTATTCGAAATTCAGGGAAGATCGGCTTTTAAAATAAAGTTGGGGCTTCACTATTAGAATTTCAGGGAAGATGAACCTTCAAAATAAAAGTAAGGCTTACCTCTGATAAAAGTTTGGAGAAGATGGGCCTTCAAAATAAAAGTGGGGTTTACCTCTGATAGCATTTTGGGGAAGAAGGACCTTCAAAAATAAAAGTGGGGCTTACTGCTGATAACATCTTGGGAAGATGGACCTTCAAAATAAAGGTGGGGCTTACACTACCTCTAATACAATTTAGGGGGACAATGGACTTTCAAAATAATAGTGTGGCTTACCTCTGATAAGGTTTTTAGGAAGATGGGCCTTCAATATGAAAGTTTATCTTACTGCTCTTAGAATTGTGTAATATAGACCTTCAAAATAAAAGTTAATAATAGCTATAGTATAATTTCGGGAAATGGACCATCAAAATAATAGTGTATATTATATTTTCTAGATTTCTGCGAGATGGACTATCAAAATAAAAGTGCAGCTTACCTACTTTAGAATTCTGGAAAAAATATATTTTCCAGAAGATAGAGCTTCAAAATAAAATATAATTTATCACTATTAGATTTCGCAATATTGGACCATCAAAATAAAAGTCTGATAACATTTTGGGTAAGGTCAAGAAAAAAGTTAATCTTACTGCTTTTGGAATTCTGAAATATAGGCCTTCAAAACAAAAGTGAATTTTACCTTATTTTAATTGTTAAAAATTGGACCTTCAAAACAAAAGTCAAGCTTCCCTCTGTTAATGTTCTGGGAGCTGGACCTTCAAAATAAAAGTGGAAAGGAGCCAAAGGTCACGGCGTGTTGATGTCCTTACAGGAAGTAGACGCCAATCAGGACTTAAGTTTGATGGAGGTGACGTAGAAGCGGCGTGCGCGCCTGCAGCCGTCGCACATGTGACATCCAATACATCACTTCCTGCTTTTACAAGAAACATTCTCACTTTCATTTCATGTTCCATTACACGCCGCCTTAGCGCGCAATTACGCCGCGACACATCTTTCCGAATTATGTCCCACAGCGCCGTGGATGACAGGGATCAAAGACGGAGGGGGAGGGGCCACGGCGGACTGAATAAATGTCGTCCTTGGCCTTTGTCAGAGTGAGACATCCTCACTTTTGACATTTTTAACAAGCGTCCGCCTTCTTCCAGCTGATTTTCTGCCTCGTAAAAGTCATTTCAAGGTGCCCTATGGTACAAAAGACACTTTTCAGCCATCTTGTAACAGTAATATGTGTCTACCTTGATGTCAATAAACACTATCATCCTCCTTCATGTCAAAATGTAATGTTAGCATGTCGCTCACGTAGTGTCGCTAATCTAGCATTATGTTAAAATATAACGTTAGCCTGTAGCTCACATAGCTATGCTAGTGTCTCTAACATAGATGATGTCAAAATATAATGATAGCATGTAGCTCACATAGCTATGCTAGTGTCGCTAACCTTGCATGATGTCAAAATATAATGTTAGCATGTAGCTCACATTGCTATGTTATCGTTGCTAACCTAGCATGATGTTAAAATATGTTGTTAGCATGTAGCTCACATAGCTTTGTTAATGTTACTAACCTGGCATGATGTTAAAATTTGATGTTAGCATGTAGCCAACATAGCCATTTTATTGTCGCTAACCCAGCATGATGTTAAAATATGTTGTTAGCATGTAGCTCACATTGTTATGCTATTGTTGCTAACCTAGTATGATGTTAAAATATGTTGTTAGCATGTAGCTCACATTGCTGTTATTGTTGCTAACCTAGCATGATGTTAAAATGCATGTAGGTTACATTGCTAACCTAGACTGATGTTAAAATGTGATATTAGCATGTAGCTCACATAGCTTTGTCAATGTTACTAACCTGGCATGATGTTAAAATGTAATATTAGCATGTAGCCAACATAGCCATTTTATTGTTGCCAACCCAGCATGATGTTAAAATATGTTGTTAGCATGTAGCTCACATTACTATACTATTGTTGCTAACTTAGTATGATGTTAAAATATGTTTTTAGCATGTGGCTCACATTGCTATGCTAGTGTTGCTAACCTAACATGATGTTAAAATATGTTGATAGCATGTAGCTCACATTGCTATGTTGTTGTTGCTAACCTAGCATGATGTTAAAATATAATGTTAGCATGTAGGTTACATTGCTAACCTAGACTGATGTTAAAATGTGATATTAGCATGTAGCTCACATCTAAAGAGCACAAAGTGTCACTGCCACCTAGTGGCCTGGCATGCACGTGGCATGACAAGTTCAGTGAGGTTCTAAGTGACTACAAAGCAGCACCAGGAAGCCGTGAGGTTCTAAGTGACTACAAAGCAGCACTAGGAAGACGTGAGGTTCTAAGTGACTACAAAGCAGCACTAGGAAGACATGAGGTTCTAAGTGACTACAAAGCAGCACTAGGAAGACGTGAGGTTCTAAGTGACTACAAAGCAGCACCAGGAAGATGTGAGGTTCTAAGTGACTACAAAGCAGCACCAGGAAGACGTGAGGTTCTAAGTGACTACAAAGCAGCACTAGGAAGACGTGAGGTTCTAAGTGACTACAAAGCAGCACTAGGAAGACGTGAGGTTCTAAGTGACTACAAAGCAGCACTAGGAAGACATGAGGTTCTAAGTGACTACAAAGCAGCACTAGGAAGACGTGAGGTTCTAAGTGACTACAAAGCAGCACTAGGAAGACGTGAGGTTCTAAGTGACTACAAAGCAGCACCAGGAAGACGTGAGGTTCTAAGTGACTACAAAGCAGCACTAGGAAGACGTGAGGTTCTAAGTGACTACAAAGCAGCACCAGGAAGACGTGAGGTTCTAAGTGACTACAAAGCAGCACCAGGAAGATGTGAGGTTCTAAGTGACTACAAAGCAGCACTAGGAAGACGTGAGGTTCTAAGTGACTACAAAGCAGCACTAGGAAGACGTGAGGTTCTAAGTGACTACAAAGCAGCACTAGGAAGACGTGAGGTTCTAAGTGACTACAAAGCAGCACTAGGAAGACGTGAGGTTCTAAGTGACTACAAAGCAGCACTAGGAAGATGTGAGGTTCTAAGTGACTACAAAGCAGCACTAGGAAGATGTGAGGTTCTAAGTGACTACAAAGCAGCACTAGGAAGACGTGAAGTTCTAAGTGACTACAAAGCAGCACTAGGAAGATGTGAGGTTCTAAGTGACTACAAAGCAGCACCAGGAAGATGTGAGGTTCTAAGTGACTACAAAGCAGCACTAGGAAGATGTGAGGTTCTAAGTGACTACAAAGCAGCACTAGGAAGACGTGAGGTTCTAAGTGACTACCAAGCAGCACTAGGAAGATGTGAGGTTCTAAGTGACTACAAAGCAGTACCAGGAAGATGTGAGGTTCTAAGTGACTACAAAGCAGCACCAGGAAGATGTGAGGTTCTAAGTGACTACAAAGCAGCACTAGGAAGACGTGAGGTTCTAAGTGACTACAAAGCAGCACCAGGAAGATGTGAGGTTCTAAGTGACTACAAAGCAGCACTAGGAAGACGTGAGGTTCTAAGTGACTACAAAGCAGCCCTAGGAAGACGTGAGGTTCTAAGTGACTACAAAGCAGCACTAGGAAGACGTGAGGTTTTAAGTGACTACAAAGCAGCACCAGGAAGACGTGAGGTTCTAAGTAACTACAAAGCAGCACTAGGAAGACGTGAGGTTCTAAGTGACTACAAAGCAGCACTAGGAAGACGTGAGGTTCTAAGTGACTACAAAGCAGCACCAGTAAGACGTGAGGTTCTAAGTGACTACAAAGCAGCACCAGGAAGACGTGAGGTTCTAAGTGACTACAAAGCAGCACTAGGAAGACGTGAGGTTCTAAGTGACTACAAAGCAGCACTAGGAAGACGTGAGGTTCTAAGTGACTACAAAGCAGCACTAGGAAGATGTGAGGTTCTAAGTGACTACAAAGCAGCACCAGGAAGATGTGAGGTTCTAAGTGACTACAAAGCAGCACCAGGAAGATGTGAGGTTCTAAGTGACTACAAAGCAGCACTAGGACGACGTGAGGTTCTAAGTGACTACAAAGCAGCACCAGGAAGATGTGAGGTTCTAAGTGACTACAAAACAGCACTAGGAAGACGTGAGGTTCTAAGTGACTACAAAGCAGCACTAGGAAGACGTGAGGTTCTAAGTGACTACAAAGCAGCACCAGTAAGACGTGAGGTTCTAAGTGACTACAAAGCAGCACCAGGAAGACGTGAGATTCTAAGTGACTACAAAGCAGCACTAGGAAGACGTGAGGTTCTAAGTGACTACAAAGCAGCACTAGGAAGACGTGAGGTTCTAAGTGACTACAAAGCAGCACCAGTAAGACGTGAAGTTCTAAGTGACTACAAAGCAGCACCAGGAAGACGTGAGGTTCTAAGTGACTACAAAGCAGCACTAGGAAGACGTGAGGTTCTAAGTGACTACAAAGCAGCACTAGGAAGACGTGAGGTTCTAAGTGACTACAAAGCAGCACTAGGAAGATGTGAGGTTCTAAGTGACTACAAAGCAGCACCAGGAAGATGTGAGGTTCTAAGTGACTACAAAGCAGCACCAGGAAGATGTGAGGTTCTAAGTGACTACAAAGCAGCACTAGGAAGACGTGAGGTTCTAAGTGACTACAAAGCAGCACCAGGAAGATGTGAGGTTCTAAGTGACTACAAAGCAGCACTAGGAAGACGTGAGGTTCCAAGTGACTACAAAGCAGCACTAGGAAGACGTGAGGTTCTAAGTGACTACAAAGCAGCACCAGGAAGACGTGAGGTTCTAAGTGACTACAAAGCAGCACCAGTAAGACGTGAGGTTCTAAGTGACTACAAAGCAGCACCAGGAAGACGTGAAGTTCTAAGTGACTACAAAGCAGCACCAGGAAGACGTGAGGTTCTAAGTGACTACAAAGCAGCACTAGGAAGACGTGAGGTTCTAAGTGACTACAAAGCAGCACTAGGAAGACGTGAGGTTCTAAGTGACTACAAAGCAGCACTAGGAAGATGTGAGGTTCTAAGTGACTACAAAGCAGCACCAGGAAGATGTGAGGTTCTAAGTGACTACAAAGCAGCACCAGGAAGATGTGAGGTTCTAAGTGACTACAAAGCAGCACTAGGAAGACGTGAGGTTCTAAGTGACTACAAAGCAGCACCAGGAAGATGTGAGGTTCTAAGTGACTACAAAGCAGCACTAGGAAGACGTGAGGTTCCAAGTGACTACAAAGCAGCACTAGGAAGACGTGAGGTTCTAAGTGACTACAAAGCAGCACCAGGAAGACGTGAGGTTCTAAGTGACTACAAAGCAGCACCAGTAAGACGTGAGGTTCTAAGTGACTACAAAGCAGCACCAGGAAGACGTGAGGTTCTAAGTGACTACAAAGCAGCACCAGGAAGACGTGAGGTTCTAAGTGACTACAAAGCAGCACCAGGAAGATGTGAGGTTCTAAGTGACTACAAAGCAGCACCAGGAAGACGTGAGGTTCTAAGTGACTACAAAGCAGCACTAGGAAGACGTGAGGTTCTAAGTGACTACAAAGCAGCACTAGGAAGACGTGAGGTTCTAAGTGACTACAAAGCAGCACTAGGAAGACGTGAGGTCTGCTGCTGTGTCGTCTCCACTGTGAGCTGAGAGGTGAATTAGACGTGATAATGAAGAAGACAGCAATTAAAGTCGGGGGTGTAAAAGGAAGTGAAGACTTCTTTCTTCCCCGAGGGAAACATTTCTTCACACCTGAGAGCTCTGAAGAACATTCTAGGCGACAGGAGGGTTCTACTCACCCCCCCCACACCCCCGTGTCGTCTCTTCTTATTAGATGGGATCATTGAAGGAGGCCCTGTGGATATTTTTACATTGCAAAGACAAGTCAACATATACCTTTAAGTCAACATATACCTTTAAGTCAACATATACCTTTAAGTCAACATATACCTTTTTTTTTTACCTTTAGGGCTCCCCTCAAGATTATTTCATTTTTGTATGATTTGTTTTTTTGTTTGTTTTTTTTACTTTTCCCCATGTTTGAAATTTTATTCATTGTTTTAATGTTTTTTTGTTGTTGTTTTTTTTTTTTTTTTTTCAATTTTAGGGTTCCCCTCAAGTTTTCTTGTTTCATTTCACATTTGGAATTTTGTTCCACTTTTTTTTTTCTTTTTTTACCTTTACGGCTCCCCTCAAGTTTACTCCATTTTTGTATGTTTTTGTTGTTGTTGTTGTTGTTTGTTTAGTTTTTTTTACATGTAAGGCTCCCCTCAAGATTATTCCATTTTTGTATGTTTTTTTTGTGTGTGTGTGTGTGTTTTTTTTACTTTTAAGGTTCTCCTCAAGTGTTCTCGTTACATTTCAACTGTTCAGAATTTTATTCCACTTTTTTATGTATTTTTTTGTTTGTTTTTGTTTTACTTTTAGGGTTCCCCTCAAGTGTTCTCGTTACATTTCAACTGTCCTGAATTTTATTCCACTTTTTTGTGTATTTTTTGTTTTTGTTTTGTTTGGTTGTTTTTTTTACCTTTAGGGTTCCCCTCAAGTTTTCTTGTCACATTTCACATGTTTGTAATTGTATTCAATGTTTTAATGTGGTTTTTTTTTCCAATTTTAGGGTTCCCCTCAAGTTTTCTCGTTTCATTTCACGTTTGGAATTTTGTTCCGCTTTTTTTTTTTTTTTTTTTTTTCTTTTTTAACCTTTAGGGATCCCCTCAAGTTTACTCCAATTTTGTATATTTTTTGTTGTTGTTTGTTTTTTGGGGGTTTTTTTTTACCTCTAAGGTTCTCCTAAAGTGTTCTCGTTACAGTTCACCTGGTTGGAATTTTACTACATTTTTGTATGTTTTTTTTATTTTTTATTTTTTTTTACTTTTAGTGTTCCCCTCAAGTTTTCTTGTCACATTTCACCTGTTTGAAATTGTATTCAATGTTTTAATGTTTTTTTGTTGTTTTTTTTTTTTTTCAATTTTAGGGTTCCCCTCAAGTTTTCTTGTTTCATTTCACATTTGGAATTTTGTTCCACTTTTTTTTTTCTTTTTTTACCTTTGCGGCTCCCCTCAAGTTTACTCCATTTTTGTATGTTTTGTTGTTGTTGTTGTTGTTTGTTTTGTTTTTTTTACCTGTAAGGCTCCCCTCAAGATTATTCCATTTTTGTATGTTTTTTGTGTGTGTGTGTGTGTGTGTGTGTGTGTGTGTGTTTTTATACTTTTAAGGTTCTCCTCAAGTGTTCTCGTTACATTTCAACTGTTCAGAATTTTATTCCACTTTTTTATGTATTTTTTTGTTTGTTTTTTTACCTTTAGGGCTCCCCTCAAGTTTACACCATTTTTGTATGTTTTTTTTATTTATTTTTTATTTTTTTTATTTTTTACCTTTAGGGCTCCCCTCAAGATTAATCTATTTTTGTATGGTTTTTTTTTTTTTTAATTGTTTTTATTTTTTTACTTTTAGGGTTCTCCTCAAGTGTTCTTGTTACATTTGAACTGTTCTGAATTTTATTCCACTTTTTTTTTTTTTTTACCTTTAGGGCTCCCCTCAAGTGTTCTCGTTACATTTTACCTGGTTGGAATTTTACTACATTTTTTCTTTTTTTTTCTTATTTAACTTTTAGGGCTACCGAAATAACTTTAAATGTTTTTAACAAAGATATCAATTTAAGGGCTTTTGTACTCTTAATCATACTCCAAGATTTGATTGATAATTGTAAAAACATTAAATATTTTTACTGTCTATTTGTACAGCAAATATACTCAGGCGCACTTCGGACGCCTTCGTTAGAAGGGGGTGGGGGGTCCTTTGTTGATGACGTCAGTGTAGATTTGAAACGTGATTTGGAAGATTTATACTAACAAATAATCGATAGGAAGGCCAAAGTTAATAGTATAATGTGATTAAAAAGCAAACACGCTCGTAGAAAATAAAGTACACAGAAAAATACAAGTTTTGTATCATCTCAATCTGTGGAATTTCACTCAGGCGCGCTTCGGGCGCCCTTGTGAGTGATGACGTCAGTGGTGATTTGGAAGATGTAGAAAGTTCAACCAAAAAACGACGTTTTGTTTTAAGTTAATCAATTTCTTTTAAATGTACGAAGCGTTTGTATGACAGCCCAAATGGCGCACAGTTTAAGTATATCAAGTTGAAAGGTGAGTTTGTTTTTATTGCGTTTTTGTTGACGAACAAGTCGGCAAGTTAGCTAGAATGCTAGCTAGCATGTTGTTGTAGCCTAGCTAGCATGTAGCATCCATCCATTTCCTACCGCTTGTCCCTAACCACCACGTCTTAAACAGCTGCAGGGATTTGTGTCTTCGGAGTAGTTTGGCGCTATTTTGTTAGCAAAGGTCAATTAATGTAAGGACATTTGTGATTGTTTATAGCCGCGTTGTAGCCTGGTGTTAAAATGTGGCTTTTTTATATTTGTGAAAATAATGGGAAAAAAAAGGAACCCAGGACACTCGGCTACAGGAATAACCAAATCATTTTAAAAGCAGTGATAATCGAAGTTCAAATCAAAGAGCCCAGACTAAATGCCGTCAGTTGTCAAATGCACATGAAATAATGCTGATTTCCACTGTAAATAATAACATGTTTTCACAATGTTGTGTTTGCCTCCAATCAGCCTCCATCCTCATCATGCCTGTGAAGATGCAGAAGAACTCCCAGACTCACTACATCGAGCTGGGGGGTTATCAGTACTGGCCGGTACTGGTTCCTCGTGGTATCCGCCTCTACACCTACGAGCAGATCCCGGCCTACCTGAGGGACAACCCGTACATTACGGATGGATACAGAGCCTACCTGCCCTCCCGGCTGTGCATTAAAAGGTACGACATGTTCAAATGTGGATCCTAAAATATGAATACCTGTCTGGTCTGCAGCCTCTTCATTCTCTCCAATGAGACGGTGAACATTTGGAGTCACCTGCTGGGCTTCTTGCTTTTCTTCTGCCTGGCCGTATACAACATGGCCGTCGTGCTGCCGGACATGGGCGCCTCCAAAGAGGACTACGTCATCTACTCCATCTGCCTCTTCTGCTTCCAGGTGCGTACGTAGCACAACTCTATTTTTGCACATTTCCATATTTTATATATATATATATATATATATATATATATATATATATATATATATATATATATATATATATATATATATATATATATATATTAGGGCTGTGAATCTTTGGGTGTCCCACGATTCGATTCAATATCGATTCTTGGGGTCACGATTCGATTCAAAATCGATTAATTTTTTTCAATTTAACACGATTCTCGATTCAAAAACGATTTTTTCCCGATTCAAAAGGATTGTCTATTGATGGAATACATAGACTTCAGCAGGATCTACCCCAGTCTGCTGACATGCAAGCAGAGTAGTAGATTTTTGTAAAAAGCTTTTATAATTGTAAAGGACAATGTTTTATCAACTGATTGCAATAATGTACATTTGTTTGAACTATTAAATGAACCAAAAATATGACTTATTTTATCTTTGTGAAAATATTGGACACAGTGTGTTGTCAAGCTTATGAGATGCGATGCAAGTGTAAGCCACTGTCACACTATTGTTGTTTTATTTTTATTCTTATAAATGTCTAATGATAATGTCAATGAGGGATTTTTAATCACTGCTATGTTGAAATTGTAACTATTATTGATACTGTTGTTGATAATATTCATTTTTGTTTCACTACTTTTGGTTTGTTGTGTGTGCTGTTTGTGTCTCCTCTCAATTGTTGTGTGTGGTGTTTGTGTCTCCTCTCAATTGTTGTGTGTGGTGTTTGTGTCTCCTCTCAATTGTTGTGTGTGGTGTTTGTGTCTCCTCTCAATTGTTGTGTGTGGTGTTTGTGTCTCCTCTCAATTGTTGTGTGTGGTGTTTGTGTCTCCTCTCAATTGTTGTGTGTGGTGTTTGTGTCTCCTCTCAATTGTTGTGTGTGGTGTTTGTGTCTCCTCTCAATTGTTGTGTGTGGTGTTTGTGTCTCCTCTCAATTGTTGTGTGTGGTGTTTGTGTCTCCTCTCAATTGCTCTGTTTATTGCAGTTCTGAGTGTTGCTGGGTCGGGTTTTTTGAGGGAATTGGATTGCATTGTTATGGTATTGCTGTGTATTGTTTTGTATATATATATATATATATATATATATATATATATATATATATATATATATATATATATATATATATATATATATATATATATATATATATATAATATGTGCGTGCGTGCATGCATGCATGCATGTATGTATGTATGTATGTATGTATACATACAGTCGCGATCAAAAGTGTACATACACTTGTAAAGAACATCATGTCATGGCTGTCTTGAGTTTCCAATCATTTCTACAACTCTTATTTGTTTGTGATGTAGTGATTGGAGCACATACTTGTTGCTCACAAAAAACATTCATGAAGTTTGGTTCTTTTATGAATTTATTATGGCTCTACTGAAAATGTGGTGGTCAAAAGTATACATACAGCAATGTTAATATTTGCTTCCTTGGCAAGTTGACCTGCAATAAGGCGCTTTTGGTAGCCATCCACAAGCTTCTGCTTGACGACTTGACCACTAAATTGCTGCAGTTCAGCTAAATGTGTTGCTTTTCTGACATGGACTTGTTTCTTCAGCATTGTCCACACCTTTAAGTCGGGACTTTGGGAAGGCCATTCTAAAACCTTCATTCTAGCCTGATTTAGCCATTCCTTTACCACTTTTGAGGTGTGTTTGGGGTCATTGTCCTGTTGGAACACCCAACAAGACCCAACCTCCGGGCTGATGATTTTAGCTTGTCCTGAAGAATTTGTAGGTAATCCTCCTTTTTCATTGTCCCATTTAAAGCAGCAGTTCCATTGGCTGCAAAACAGGCTCAGAGCATAATACTACCACCACCGTGCTTGACGGTAGGAATGGTGTTCCTGGGATTAAAGGCCTCACCAAACATATTGCTGGGTATTGTGGCCAAACAGCTCCATTTTTGTTTCATCTGACCACAGAACTTTCCTCCAGAAGGTCTTATCTTTGTCCATGTGATGTCAGATGAAACAAGAATTGAGCCGTTTCATTTTCAGTAGAGCCATAATAAATTCATAAAAGAAGCAAACTTCAAGAATGTTTTTTGTGCTCCAATCACTACATCACAAAAAAATAAGAGTTGTAGAAATGATTGTAAACTCAAGACAGCCATGACATGATGTTCTTTACAAGTGTATGTACACTTTTAACCACGACGGTATAAATAGATATGTATAAAACATATATTCTTATAAAGAAAAACATGTATATCTTTAAAAAAAAAAATGTAATCGATTTTTGAAAATTATGAATCGATTTAGAATTAGGATGAATACGAATCACGATTTGGATGTAAATTGATTTTTCTGTGCACCCGATCAACAGTAGTAATGTTAGATAATGATGTTTCAGTGAGTGTGTGGCACACTCACCATGAATAGAAATTCAAATCAAGTATTGCTACGGCGTCGGACACAAATAAAGAGCAGTGCACTGATGGGTTCCTGGGCCACACTCACAGGAGGTCCCATTATAAGGTGTTTAAGAATGATGGAGACCCAATACAAATTAGGGTTGTACGGTGTACCGGTACTAGTATAGTATCGCGGTACTGAATCAAAAACGGTACTATATTCTGTTTGAAAAGTACCGGTTCGCCATATTTTTAGATAAGATAAAGGTGAAGTTATAACACTGAAACACCCTCAGGAAGAGCTGCTTTAAGACCTGCAGCTAACATCCAGCCACAGTGTCTTAGCTACTTCTAAATCACTAATCCTGGTCTCCATGGCGACAAATAAAGTACGTTTCTTACAAGTACCATTATCACTGCAGGACGAGGAATAGCTAAACATGCTTCACTACAAAGCGTAGGAGGATACAATAGCTCACCGCCGTCACAATGTAAACAAACGCCATGACATCCACTGTAATGATACCAAGTACAATAGCGTATGTAGGTGATACTACTATGATTACATTGATATTTTTTATCATGACAAAATCTTCTTTCGTTTTTTTTATTTCGTATGATGTTTATAAAGTCAGTAAATACGTCCCTGGACACATGAGGACTTTGAATGTGACCAATGTATGATCCTGTAACTACTTGGTATCGAAATGATCCATACCTAAATGTGTGGTATCATCCAAAACTAATGTCAAGTATCAAAGAAGAGAAGAATAAGTGATTATTACATTTGAACAGAAGTGTAGATAGAACATGTTAAAAGAGAAAATAAGCAGATATTAACAGTAAATGAATAAGTGGATTAATAATCCATTTTTACAGTTTGTCCCTCATAATGTGTACAAAATAATAGGTGTATAAATGACACAATATGTTACTGCATAGACTAATTAGGAGTCTTTGTTTGTTTACTTACTACTAAAAGACAAGTTGTCTAGTATATTTTATTTAAGGACTAAATGACAATAATAAACATATGTTTCATGTACACTAACATTTTTTGTTCAAATAAAGCCAATAATGACATTTTTTGTGGTGCCCTTTATTTAGAAAAGTATCGAAATACATTTTGGTACCGGTACCAAAATATTGGTATGGAGACCACCCTATTACACATACATGAAAGAACTGGTAAAGTCAAATATTTGAGCTTAACAAATGTTAAATGTTAATGTTGAAGCTTGTTGTTGAGGACAGGAAGTGTGCGCTGACGCCATTGTTGCTCGCCAGGTGTGCTTGCTGTGCTCGGTGGGCTACCACCTCTTCTGCTGCCACCGCTCGGAGAAGACCAGCCGCCGCTGGATGGCGCTGGACTACGCCGGCGTGTCCATCGGCATCCTGGGCTGCTACGTGCCCGGGGTCTTCTACACCTTCTACTGCAATAACGTAAGTGGTGTACCTAATGTTGTGTCCTGTGTGGGCGTGGCTTGGGTCCAAGCCGCATCACTAATTCAATCAAGTATTAAAAAAGCCTTTATGGCCTGGCAAACGTGGCATGTGACGCCCACCAGCTCTCTACTTTTATTTATGTGCTGCTGGCGCGCTCGGCTCCTTGGCAGCGTCTCAAATGTTTTGCCCCCAAGAACGCGGATGAAATCTGCTGCAGCTTCAAAGCAGATGGCGTCCCCATATGATGATCACACGTCTCACGAAGGACCAACAAGACCTCCTGTCTTCCTACACACTCCATCATATACCCATTATTAGCATTCAAGTCCAAGTTCCTCAACATGACGACGATAAGAAGAGTCCCATCATCAAGTGTTGATGTGTGTGTGTGACAGTACTGGCGGCAGGTGTACTTGCTGACGGTGCTGGCCATGGTCCTGGCCGTCTTCTTCGCTCAGATCCACCCTCACTACCTCAGCCAGCAGTGGAAGAAGCTGCGCTCGCTCATCTTCTGCTCCGTGGCCTCTTACGGCCTGGTACCCAGCATGCACTGGGTCTGCATCCACGGCGGCTTCTCCGACCAGCTGGTGCAGGTGAGACACGTCCTCCTGGGCCCGTATCGCTGGGAGTAGCTGGTATCGCTGGGAGTAGCTGGTATCGCTGGGAGTAGCTGGTATCACTAGGAGTAGGTGGTATCACTGGGAGTAGGTGGTATTGCTGGGAGTAGCTGGTATCACTAGGAGTAGGTGGTATCACTGGGAGTAGGTGGTATTGCTGGGAGTAGGTGGTATCACTAGGAGTAGGTGGTATCACTGGGAGTAGGTGGTATTGCTGGGAGTAGGTGGTATCACTGGGAGTAAGTGGTATCACTGGGAGTAGGTGGTATCACTGGGAGTAAGTGGTATCACTGGGAGTAGGTGGTATCAGTAGATGTTATCAGTAGGTGGTATCACTGGGAGTAAGTGGTATCACTGGGAGTAGGTGGTATCAGTAGGTGGTATTGCTGGG
>NC_084747.1:1392424-1409924 GCF_033978785.1 Entelurus aequoreus
GAACGTGTTTTAAAAACATGTGAAGTCACTTTCACAGATCAAACTTCCTAGTGACGCCAACAGAACTTGCTAGCGACGCCAAAAGAACTTGCTAGCGACGCCAACAGAACTTGCTAGCGACACCAGCAGAACTTGCTAGTGACGCCAACAGAACTTGCTAGCGACGCCAACAGAACTTGCTAGCGACGCCAGCAGAACTTGCTAGCGACGCCAGCAGAACTTGCTAGCGACGCCAACAGAACTTGCTAGCGACGCCAACAGAAGGTGTTTTAAAAAGATGTGGAGTGACTTTCACAGATGAAAGTTCCGAGGAAGAGGAGGAAGAAAGGTCACATTGAGCATGAAAAGTAGAACTAAAAAGTGGTTAGCTCCCATAAGGCTTTGCGGTGCTGAATAAAAAGGTTGTTTAGAAAGATCATTTGACTACCATTTTGTCAAGTTGCAGCATAAAAAGAGCCAGAGTCTGAAGTCTTTGATCCCAAACAAGAAGAAAGACAGGAAGTCACTGCTTGGAGGGAAAAGGGGCGGCGCCAAAGGGGTCGAGTTCCCCGTGCGTCACCACCTGCTGCTGCTGAGGTCCGTCTGGGACGTCCATCTCTGAGAAAGGCACGGCGCCGAAGTCGTCCATGGCGTGACATTCCCAGGACAAGTTGGCGTCCTGAGGACTGAAAGGTTTGGCTCCAAAGGGGTCCAGGATCTGGTCGTCCTTCCCTTCAGCGATGGTCACGTCCACGCTGATGCTGATGTTCTCCTTGGAGTCGCACGTGCTGAGGAACTCGCTGCTGCTCTGAGAGTCTCGCCGGCCCACCTTCTTGTGTCTGCGGACTCTCTCCGGCGTGCGGAACGCAGCCTTGCCCGTCTTGCGCCCCCCGGTGGGCGTGCCGTGGTGGCGCTTGCCGTTCCCGCCGCCGGGCGCCTCTTGTTTGGTCTTCCTGTGGCGGGACGACAGCTTCTGGAGGCTGCGCTGCTTCAGGCGCTGCTGCTGAGGACCGGGAGAGTCCTGGAAGGACGGCCGGAAGATGTCCTCGGCGCTGCGGGACGTGGTCGGGGGCGGAGGGGCGGGGCCCGGCTCGAAGGGAGAAAAGCCGAAGATGTCGATGCTCTCCGGGGAAGTGGGCGGGGTTTGTCCCGTGGCATTGTCCAAGGACTTGGACAAGTTGCGACTGAACGGAGCCTTGGTGAAGACGTCCAAGTCATCAGATGGTCTGAAAGGCGCCCGGGCGAAGATGTCCGCCTTCTTGGACGCTCCCAGGAAGGGAACCGCTCCAAAAACGTCCACGGCGGACGCAGCTTTCCCGGCGCCAAGTGACTCCTGATGGAAACCACCTGGACGACTTCGCTTGATGCCCACGTCCTTCTTGGAGACCTTCTGGACTTTGCAGTCAGGATTCTCTTCGTCCTCCTCGTCCTCGGACTCCATCAGCAGTGGTCTTTGGCCCAAGTTCTCAGGCTCCTCCTCCTCCTCTTCTGGCTCCTCCTCCTCCTCTTCTGGCTCCTCCTCTTCTTCTGCCTCCTCCTCCTCGCTGCTTTTAGGCGAAGGAGGATCCGACTCAAAGTCGCTCTCGGAATCTTCGCCCGCCTTAAAGTTCTTCTTCCTGTCCACCAGCTGATCCTCAAAACCAGGACCTGCCGGAACATGACATATTATCATTCCATACGAGGACATGAGATATCATCGATCCATACGAGAACATGAGATATCATCGATCCGTACGAGGACATGAAATATCATCGATCCGTACGAGGACATGAGATATCATCGATCCGTACGAAGACATGAAATATCATCGATCCTAACGAGGACATGAGATATCATCGATCCGTACGAGGACATGAGATATCATCGATCCGTACGAGGACATGGGATGACATCGATCCGTACTAGGACATGAGATATCATCGATCCGTACGAGGACATGAAATATCATCGATCCTAACAAGGACATGAGATATCATCGATCCGTACGAGGACATGAGATATCATCGATCCTAATGAGGACATGAGATGTCATCGATCCTAATGAGGACATGAAATATCGATCTGTACGAGAACATGAAATATCATCGATCCGTACAAGGACATGAAATATCATCGATCCGTACGAGGACATGAGATATCATCGATCCGTACGAGAACATGAGATATCATTGATCCATACGAGGACATGAAATATCTATACTTACGAGAACATGAGATATCATCGATCTGTACGAGAACATGAGATATCATCGATCCATACGAGGATATGAAATATCTATACTCACGAGGACATGAAATATCTATACTTACGAGGACATGGGATATCATCGATCCGTACGAGGACATGGGATATCATCGATCCGTACGAGGACATGAGATATCATCGACCCGTACGAGGACATGAGATATCATCGACCCGTATGAGGACATGAGATATCATCGACCCGTACGAGGACATGAGATATCATCGACCCGTACGAGGACATGAGATATCATCGATCCTAACGAGGACATGAGATATCATCGATCCTAACGAGGACATGAAATATAATCGATCCGTACGAGAACATGAAATATCGGTCCGTACGAGGACATGAAATATCATCGATCCGTACGAGGACATGAAATATCATCTATCCGTACGAGAACATGAGATATCATCGATTCATACGAAAACATGAGATATCATCGATCCGTACGAGGACATGAAATATCATCTATCCTTACGAGGACATGAGATATCATCGTTCCGTACGACGACATGAGATATCATCAGTCTGTACGAGGACATGAGATATCACTGATCTGTATGAGGACATGAAATATCATCGATCTGTACGAGGACATGAAATATCATCAACCCGTACGAGGACATGAGATATCACTGATCTGTACGAGGACATGAGATATCATCGATCCGTACGAGGACATGAGATATAATCGATCCTAACGAGGACATATCATCGATCCTAACGAGGACATGATATCATCGATCCTAACGAGGACATTAAATATTGATCCGTACGAGGACATGAAATATCATCGATCCGCACAAGAACAAGAGATATCATCAATCCGTACGAGAACATGAGATATCATCGCTCCGTACGAGAACATGAGATATCGATCCGTGCGAGAACATGAGATATCGATCCGTATGAGAACATGAGATATCATTGATCGTACGAGGACATGAAATATCATCTATCCTTACGAGGACATAAGATATCGATCCGTACGAGGACATGAGATATCATCAGTCCGTACGAGGACATGAAATATCATCGATCCGTACGAGGACATGAGATATCATCAGTCCGTACGAGGACATGAGATATCAGTCCGTACGAGGACATGAGATATCATCGATCCGTACGAGGACATGATAAATAAATGATAAATGGGTTATACTTGTATAGCGCTTTTCTACCTTCAAGGTACTCAAAGCGCTTTGACAGTATTTCCACATTCACCCATTCACACACACACATTCACACACTGATGGAGGGAGCTGCCATACAAGGCGCTAACCAGCACCCATCAGGAGCAAGGGTGAAGTGTCTTGCCCAAGGACACAACGGACGTGACTAGGATGGTAGAAGGTGGGGATTGAACCCCAGTAACCAGCAACCCTCCGATTGCTGACACTGCCACTCTACCAACTTCGCCACGCCGCCCACATGAAATATCATCGATCCGTACGAGGACATGGGATATCATCGATCCATACGAGGATATGAAATATCAATCCGTACGAGGACATGAGATATCATCAGTCCGTACGAGGACATGAGATATCATCAGTCCGTACGAGGACATGAGATATCATCGATCCATACGAGGACATGAAATATCAATCCGTACGAGGACATGAGATATCGATCCGTACGAGGACATGAGATATCATCAGTCCGTACGAGGACATGAGATATCATCGATCCGTACGAGGACATGAAATATAATCGATCCGTACGAGGACATGGGATATCATCGATCCATACGAGGACATGAAATATCAATCTGTACGAGGACAGGAGATATCATCGATCCGTACGAGGACATGAGATATCATCGATCCATACGAGGACATGAAATATCAATCCGTACGAAGACATGAGATATCGATCCGTACGAGGACATGAGATACCATCAGTCCGTACGAGGACATGAGATATCATCGATCCGTACGAGGACATGAGATATCATCGATCCGTACGAGGACATGAGATATCATCGATCCGTACGAGGACATGAGATATCGATCCATACGAGGACATGAGATATCATCGATCCGTACGAGGACATGAGATATCATCGATCCGTACGAGGACATGAGATATCGATCCGTACGAGGACATGAGATATCATCGATCCGTACGAGGACATGAGATATCATCGATCCGTACGAGGACATGAAATGAAAATAGTTTAGTCCCAAAAATATTTTTGAAATCCCAAGTTGTATTTTTCAACTTCCTGAAAGTGTGACGTCACATGTTTGCCAGGAAGCTCCTTAGACCTCAGCCTGACATCATCATCATCATCATCATCAGTAATATCATGAATGTAGTTATTCATGTGCTGGAGTCAGACCCCCTGCTGGTCACTAAGAAGATGACACATTTAAACACTAAGAAGGTTTTAGGACACATTCATTGAAGAAGTGCAGAAGAGACATTTATTTAGCATTAAAGAATAAAAAGGTATAAAAGTTCACTTTTCCTGCCAGGCCATCAATAATTGATCAGATTGATGATCAATAATGATGTTAAGTACAAGTCAACTTGACCCCGCCTTCCCTTTGCTGGACAAAAAGCTCAAGTGGAGCATGAACACATGAACACATGAACACATGAACACGTGAACACGTGAACACATGAACACGTGAACACATGAACACATGAACACGTGAACACATGAACAGCTCTTTGGTTGCAGGAGACATGTGAGCCAACACTGCCATCAAGTGGCCAAACCATGTAAATACATCTTTTATTTCAGCTAATAACTACTTCATACTTTTATATTGACAATAGTTGTAATGTACATCATGTAGTACTACTGAGGTAATAACTACTTCATACTTTTATATTGACAGTAGTTGTAATGTACATCATGTAGTACTACTGAGGTAATAACTACTTCATACTTTTATATTGACAGTAGTTGTAATGTACATCATGTAGTACTACTGAGGTAATAACTACTTCATACTTTTATATTGACAATAGTTGTAATGTACATCATGTAGTACTACTGAGGTAATAACTACTTCATACTTTTATATTGACAATAGTTGTAATGTACATCATGTAGTACTGCTGAGGTAATAACTACTTCATACTTTTATATTGACAATAGTTGTAATGTACATCATGTAGTACTACTGAGGTAATAACTACTTCATACTTTTATATTGACAGCAGTTGTAATGTACATCATGTAGTACTGCTGAGGTAATAACTACTTCATACTTTTATATTGACAGTAGTTGTAATGTACATCATGTAGTACTACTGAGGTAATAACTACTTCATACTTTTATATTGACAGCAGTTGTAATGTACATCATGTAGTACTACTGAGGTAATAACTACTTCATACTTTTATATTGACAATAGTTGTAATGTACATCATGTAGTACTACTGAGGTAATAACTACTTCATACTTTTATATTGACAATAGTTGTAATGTACATCATGTAGTACTACTGAGGTAATAACTACTTCATACTTTTATATTGACAGCAGTTGTAATGTACATCATGTAGTACTACTGAGGTAAATACTTTTATATTTGATAAGTAAAAAGTAGAAATATGTCAAATGTATTTTGTCTTCACCTTCTTGGCTGTTTAGAAATGATTTATTGTATTGATATGATTTGTTGTGATTAGGAGCAGATTAGTGATTAAAGGACTAAAAGTGAGAGTAATTAACAAAGTTGGTCGCTCTACTTGAGCTCAAATGTACAAAAACCTTCAGTTAAAAATGTCTTTCTTTGAAAAGTGTTGAAGTATTATTATTAATAATAAGATGCCTGCTGGTATACGTGCTGGTGGTCGGCTACAATCGGGATTATTTCAAGTCTTTTTTGGATCAGGATTAATCACACCATTATTGGCTCATTTCAAACATGAATCTTCATTTCACCATTAAAGCTGTTTGAACCTGAAATAGAACAAGCAGTAAATAATCATCATTTAAAGAAGTGTATCTTCCACTCATGTTAGCACCAGAGTGTCATGAAACACATTTATTGGTGCAACACTTTGATGAGGATTGCCAGTTAAATCTAAATAATTGTGTCATTGTACAAATAAGTCTTTCAAAACCTTTATTTTGTTAGCAGTCAGACCGGATGTTGCACACAGCGCTGTTATTGTGAAGGGGGGAAGTGTGCCGCTGGATTTATTCCACCTTAAATAAACATTTGAAAGTAATTAACATGTAAAAAATAGTTCAACACATTTCAATCATAGCAACTTTAGATTTTTAACTGCCTTTTTTTTTACGTTTTACACTTATTTTACTACTGTAGTGTTTTTTGTGTCATACATCAAATGTAATTAAACACAAATTACAAACATCAAAAAGTAAAAAAAACCAAAAACATTTAGTAACAAAAATATATTTAAATAGCAATATGAAAAAATAAAATTCAGTTTTTCCGTTTGAATTATTTTTTAATTCAGTTTTTTAGCTTTTCCACTCATTTTACCAGCAGATTGTGCGCTTTTTGTGTCATAAATAAAATATCATTTAAACACAAAAAATGATTGGTGCAATAAATGTGACCAATATTTTAAGACAATGCGTAATATTTTTTAAAGGTACATGTAAGGTACTTTTTCAAAACCTTTATTTTGTTAGCACAGTCAAAAAAGAATATTAACAAAACATTTATAGAAAATAAAATCAGCTTTTCTGTTTATTTTTAATTACTGTTTACACTTATTTTACCATTACAGTGTGTTTTGTGTCATATGTCAAATGTAATCAAACAGATTACTAACAAACATCAAAAAGTAAAACACTTTTTTTTTTTAAGTAACAATAAACTTAAATAGAAATATTTAAAAAAAAAAACAATTCCGTTTTTTACCTTTTACACTAATTTTACCACCAGATTGTGCACTTTTTGTGTCATAAATAAAATATTTAAACACAAAAAATGATTGGTGCAATAAATGTGACCAATATTTTAAGCCAATGCGTAATATTTGTGTAAATGTACCTTTAAGTACATGTAAGGTACTTTTTCAAAACCTTTATTTTGTCAGCAGTCACACTGGATGTCGCACACAGCGCTGTTATTGTGAAGGGGGGGAAGTGTGCTGCTGGATTTATTCCACCACCAAAACTTAACATTGAGTAAACAACAGGAACTAATAAAAAAATACTACTAATGACAAAAAAATAGTAATATTAGGTTTTTAATTCAATTTGTTTTTACTTTTTACACCCTTTTCGTCGGTTTTACAAGCTGAGGAATAGTTTTTATCCATGATAATAATTTTAGCGACAGCCACGCTGACATCTTGCCGCTGCTGGTGCACTTTGCAAACAACAGGCCATCCAGTTTGTGTTGCAGGGCTTTTATTTTGGCGGTACACTCACACAGCAAACATTGTGTCACTCGTCCACCAGGGCCACAAAAGAAAAGCTGCAGATGTAAACAACAAACATGTCGCCTAGCTTATTAGCACGCGACGACAAGATGTTTCTCAGCATGGCTGTCCTACGCATGCGGCATGGCAACAAGCCCAGGCCAAACATCCCGACAGGCGAACAACTCGCCGCGTTCGTACGATGATTAGCGATAAGCATTAACTTTCCTATGCTAGCGTACGTCGGAACCTTTTACAGACGTAACATGAGCTCATTTATTTTATGGCACATTCTAGAAATACGACCAAAAAATAAAAAATGGAATACATTTTTTTCCTTAAAACTATCATTGCTCAAAAAATAATAATGAATCAAAATCACTGGTATGAATTATTGACATATTCAAGGCTCCAATTACTTTACATCAATTATTACACTTTGAAATATTTTTGGGGTAGAAATATTGCATATTTTGTGTATTTGCCATAAAAAACAGAGTCTTCTTTGACAAAAAGGAAGTAAAACAAACAAAAATACATTAAAAAAAAAACCATAATTGACAGATAGAGCTGAAGTTTATCTAGAAATATTAAAAGTAAAAAAAAGATTTCAACAATTTTATGAGTGGGACCCTTTTGGGTCCCTGAGAGTTTTTATTTTTTTAAAACTGTCATTACTCATAAAATAACCATGAACCAAAATCAATGTTATGAATTATGGATCTATTTGAGGCTCCAATGACTTCACATCAAATATTTTACTTTGAATTATTTTTATGGGTCGGGGGTTTAATATTTGCCGTCAAAAAAATGTTTTAATTTTTTTTTTAAATCTTATAATGGACAGATCTGAAGTTAATTAGTGATGTAAGTGTTGAAAGTAAAAGAAAATTATGTAGGACTTATTTTTAAAATGTTATGAGTGGGACCCTTTTTGAGTTTTAGTGTGATTAAAAATAAAAATAAAACTGTCATAACTCATAAAATATTAATAGATCAAAATCATTGTTATGAATTATTGACATATTCAAGGCTCCAATTACCTCACATCAAATATTACACTTTTTAATATTTTGGGGGGAAATATTGCATATTTTGTGTTTTTGTCATAAAAACACAAAGTCTTCCTTGACATAAAAGACGTAAAACGAACAAAAAGACAAAAAAACAACAACTTATGATTGACAGATAGATCTGAAGTTTATCTAGAAGTGTTCAAAGTAAAAACAAATAAAAAGTTATGATTTATTTTCAACAATTTTGGGTCCCTGAGAGTTTTAGTGTGATTTTTTTCAAACTGTCATTACTCATAATATAATAATGAATCAAAATCAATGTTGTGAATTATTGATCTATTTAAGGCTCCAATAACTTCACATCAAATATTTTACTTTGACATATTTTGGGGTAAAAATATTGCATATTTTGTGTTTTTACCATAAAGAAGAGGTTTGACAAAAATGGCTTGAAGCATAAAATAAAAACCTTAATATGGACAGACAGATCTGAAGTTGATCGAGAGACTTCAATAAAAACAATAATAGGATTTATTTTTATGACTGAGATCCTTCCGGGTCCCAGGATTGTATCGCTTTTAAAAATGACAAAATGGCCACCACAGTTTGGACCCCCCTCATGTAAACATAAATAAATAATGAACAATAAATCAATGTACTGATTGATTGATTGATTGATTATTGTTCCAATCAGCACTGCTGGTCCACAGGACAACAAAACACCAGAAAAAAGGCACTTTAGTTTTTTTAGCAAGAAAAGGACACATCGTAACCTTTAGCATGTTAGCATGTTAGCAAAACACCGTTCACCTTCAATGTTTGTGGTTAGCATGCTGCTAGTTAGCACACAAACACACTAATTCTTACTCCTTAATAAGTATGAAAAAGTTAGCACGACGGAGCTTAAATGGAATGTTAGCATCGGAACGAGGGTTGCATAATGCACAAAAGTGTGCCTAATTGGAAAAGGGTGAAATAGACAAATGATTAATTATTATTGCAACCAATGTTTATTATTCTGTGGCAGACTCCAGCACCTCTGCTGGTGGCACAGAGTACTGCACCGCCTAGCAGGATAGTCCCTCCATGAAATACATGGCATGATGAGTCCTTAGTCCAAATAAAACATTGTAACCTCGCATGATATTATTATTATTAATCCTTAGTCCAAATAAAACATTGATGGCACAAAGCCATCAAAATGTTGCAATTTATCAAACGTTTGACTTTTCTGTTCGTTACAAAATGTTCTTTTTCAAATCGAGACATTCATTTTTTGCTGCCTAAAAAAACTAAAAATCTACGTTAAAAAAAAAAAAAGTAGCACAAACGTTCACATTATTCAGAGCAGGAAGTGATTATTCACAACAGGAAGTGACTATTGCTGCTTTTACAACCAAACGGCTGTTCACGCCATCACGAGTATTTGACTCTTTTGTTACATTCCACCCGGTGGACGGTAAACACATCGTCTCACGCTTCAAAATGTTGGGCGAATAGAACCTTCACGTCGTACAGGAAGTAGCGGTAGAACGTTCACGTCGTACAGGAAGTAGCGGTAGAACCTTCACGTCGTACAGGAAGTAGCGATAGAACGTTCACGTCGTACAGGAAGTAGCGGTAGAATTTTCACGTCGTACAGGAAGTAGCGGTAAAACGTTCACGTCGTACAGGAAGTAGCGGGAGAACCTTCACGTCATACAGGAAGTAGCGGGAGAACCTTCACGTCGTACAGGAAGTAGCGGTAGAACCTTCACGTCGTACAGGAAGTAGCGGGAGAACCTTCACGTCGTACAGGAAGTAGCGGGAGAACCTTCACGTCGTACAGGAAGTAGCGGTAGAACGTTCACGTCGTACAGGAAGTAGCGATAGAATTTTTTTCACATCGTACAGGAAGTAGCGGTAGAATTTTCACGTCGTACAGGAAGTAGCGGTAAAACGTTCACGTCGTACAGGAAGTAGCGGGAGAAGTACAGGAAGTAGCGGGAGAACCTTCACGTCATACAGGAAGTAGCAGGAGAACCTTCACATCGTACAGGAAGTAGCGGTAGAACGTTCACGTCGTACAGGAAGTAGCGGTAGAATGTTCACGTCGTACAGGAAGTAGCGATAGAACATTCACGTCGTACAGGAAGTAGCGATAGAACGTTCACGTCGTACAGGAAGTAGCGGTAAAACGTTCACGTCGTACAGGAAGTAGCGGTAAAACGTTCACGTCGTACAGGAAGTAGCGGTAGAAGTACAGGAAGTAGCGGGAGAAGTACAGGAAGTAGCGGGAGAAGTACAGGAAGTAGCGGTAGAAGTAGCGGGAGAAGTACAGGAAGTAGCGGTAGAAGTACAGGAAGTAGCGGGACAAGTACCGGAAGTAGCGGGAGAAGTACCGGAAGTAGCGGTAGAAGTACAGGAAGTAGCGGGAGAAGTACAGGAGGTAGCGGGAGAAGTACAGGAAGTAGCGGGAGAAGTACAGCAAGTAGCGGGAGAAGTACAGCAAGTAGCGGGAGAAGTACAGGAAGTAGCGGGAGAAGTAGCGGGAGAAGTACAGGAAGTAGCGGGAGAAGTACAGGAAGTAGCGGGAGAAGTACAGGAAGTAGCGGTAAAAGTACAGGAAGTAGCGGGAGAAGTACAGGAAGTAGCGGGAGAAGTACAGGAAGTAGCGGGAGAAGTACAGGAAGTAGCGGGAGAAGTACAGCAAGTAGCGGGAGAAGTACAGCAAGTAGCGGTAGAAGTACAGGAAGTAGCGGGAGAAGTACAGGAAGTAGCGGGAGAAGTACAGGAAGTAGCGGGAGAAGTACAGGAAGTAGCGGTAAAAGTACAGGAAGTAGCGGGAGAAGTACAGGAAGTAGCGGGAGAAGTACAGGAAGTAGCGGGAGAAGTACAGCAAGTAGCGGGAGAAGTACAGCAAGTAGCGGTAGAAGTACAGGAAGTAGCGGGAGAAGTACAGGAAGTAGCGGGAGAAGTACAGGAAGTAGCGGGAGAAGTACAGGAAGTAGCGGGAGAAGTACAGGAAGTAGCGGGAGAAGTACAGGAAGTAGTACAGGAAGTAGCGGGAGAAGTCAGTGAATATTTCACGCAGCCTTTCAAAAAGACTTTACTGAGCAGAAGAAAGGAAAGTTGTTGTTTTTTCTGCTGAAGAGAGGTGGCGCCAAAGGACTCTCTTCCGGAGCGTTTCTTCCCGTCACTCACATGTGAGGAAAAAGTGTCAAATGTTGCTAGTGGAAACATGAAGTAGTAAAATATCAACTCACACCTCATTTGTATTCATACCCACTGGAAGTACTTACATTTTCTAACACTTAATAATATATATATATATATAAATGTACATTTTGTTTGTAAACTAACTTTTGTAAATGTTTTAGTGAGTCTCCTGCAACTAGAAGATGTAACTTCCTCAGATGTTACCTCTTTTGAAAAAGTGAAGTACAAACCTTGTTTCCATATGAGTTGGTAAATGGTGTTAGATGTAAATATAAAGTGAATACAATGATTTGTGAATCCTTTTCAAGCCATATTCAGTTGAATATGCTACAAAGACAACATATTTCATGTTCTAACTCATTTTGTGCAAATAATCATTAACTTTATAATTTGATGGCAGCAACACGTGACAAAGAAGTTGTGAAAGGTGGCAATAAATACTGATAAAGTTGAGGAATGCTCATCAAACACTTATTTGGAACATCCCACAGGTGAACAGGCTAATTGGGAACAGGTGGGTGCCATGATTGGGTATAAAAGTAGATTCAGTCATTCACAAACAAGGATGGGGCGAGGGTCACCACTTTGTCAACAAATGCCTGAGCAAATTGTTGAACAGTTTAAGAACAACCTTTCTCAAGCAGCTATTGCAAGGAATTGAGGGATTTCACCATCTACGCTCCGTAATATCATCAAAGAGAATGTGGAGAAATCACTGCAGGTAAGCAGCTAAGCCCGTGACCTTCCATCCCTCAGGCTGTACTGCATCAACATCAGTGTGTAAAGGATATCACCACATGGAACACTTCAGAAAGCCACTGTCAGTAACTACAGTTGGTCGCTACATCTGTAAGTGCAAGTTAAAACTCTCCTATGCAAGGCGAAAACCGTTTATCAACAACACCCAGAAACGCAGTCGGCTTTGGCTGGGCCTGAACTCATCTAAGATGGACTGATGCAAAGTGGAAAAGTGTTCTGTGGTCTGACGAGTCCACATTTCTAATTGTTTTTGGAAACTGTGGACGACCAAAGAGGAAAAGAACCATCCGGATTGTTCTAGGGTGAAAGTGTAAAAGGCAGCATGTGTGATGGTATGGGGGTGTATTAGTGGTCAAGACATGGGTAACTTACACATCTGTGAAGGCACCATTAATGCTGAAAGGTACATACAGCTTTTGGAGCAACATATGTTGTTACCATGGACGCCCCTGCTTATTTCAGCAAGACAATGCCAAGCCACGTGTTACATCAACATGGCTTCATAGTAAAAGAGTGCGGGTACTAGACTGGCCTGCCTGTAGTCCAGACATTGAAAATGTGTGGCACCTGCAATGTGAGAAGGGAGACCCCCGGACTGTTGAACAACTTAAGCTGTACATCAAGCAAGAATGGGAAAGAATTCCACTTCAAAAATGTGTCTCCTCACTTCCCAAACCAAAACTGAGTGTTGTTCAAAGGAAAGGCCATGTAACACAGTGGTGAACATGCCCTTTCACAACTACTTTGGCACGTGTTGCAGCCATCAAATTATAACTTCATTATTATTTGCAAAAAAAACAATAAAGTTTATGAGTTTGAACATGAAATATGTTGTCTTTGTAGCATATTCAACTGAATATGGCTTGAAAAGGATTCGCAAATCATTGTATTGACTTTATATTTACATCTAACACCATTTACCAACTCATATGGAAACGGGGTTTGTACAATCATTATTTTAAATAACTCATTGTGAGAGTCGCTTTGAATGGAGGATGAATTCTGAATGAAATTGTCTCTGCAAGAATCAGAACCAGAACCAGAAAGAATCGTGAGGAGTCCAAAGTTCACTCTGCTAAACATCCTCAATCCTGGACTGTAAACCAGGGCTACATATAGTTTTTAAAAGAACCAAAACAAAGACATTGAAAAAGTATGTAATTGTTTGTGCTATGGCGCCATCTTTTGGAGCAGTTTGCTCACTGCAGGTTCTTCTGTTTGGACTTTGAACAGGAAGTACAAGAGCCGTCCATAGCGGTTTTACTTGTATGGATTCATCACTCCAAGCAACGTTTGTAAGTTTTACAATATAACTAACTACAACTATTGTTACTCACTAAAGCGTCCCATGTGTGAAGGTCTTTTCATGCATATTTGTAAGTAATATCATAATTATTAAGTAAGTATTATTAACTTACATTCTTTTTGTATTGTTTCACTTTCACAAATTCCTCAGTAAATTCAGCAAAACGTCAGCGTGGAGTTATTGAGTCTGTTTAGCGCAGCTAGAGGCTCCATGGCTTCTGTTTTGTTTCATCAGCCATTTTACTGCCCTGTTACACACACTGTTTGGAAACAATTAAGGTATGTAAATAAACATTTACTAAATATTGGATATACTAATATATGTACAAATATTGTAGTGGTTGTGGCTTATAAAGCGGACAATACGGTGAGAGTAAATATACGTTTGTCTTCAAATGTTTGTCTGGGTGTAAAAAAGTGTCGTCTTATATTCCAGGTCATCACCTCATTGCTTTGTCATTTGCTAGCATGTTAGCAACATGCTAATTAACTGTGAAAGAGGTGGAAACGGAGAGCGGACGAACTTGACGGCGTTTTCCACTTGAAAGGTAACAGACTCATCCCGCGTTTGGACGCTAGTTTAAAAACATCATTTACAATCAGAGAAGATAGCAAAAGTCCACAATCACATTAAGTTTTGGTCCTAGGATTTAAAAAAAAGAGTTTAAGTTGACTTTGGTCCACGCAGAGTTTGGTAGTCGAGTATAAAGAACATGTTATCTTTGGAAGCTCCGCCTCTTCCTGTTGTGCTGCAAAGTTGTCCCCGCCCAGCTAGTGACAGACAATACAAGCAGAAGGTGGGGTCCTGGCAGCGGGGCTGCCCTAAGACTTGCCCGCGTTGGACAGGAACACAGAAGGTGGGGTCCTGGCAGCGGGGCTGCCCTAAGACTTGCCCGCGTTGGACAGGAACACAGAAGGTGGGGTCCTGGCAGCGGGGCTGCCCTAAGACTTGCCTGCGTTGGACAGGAACGGCGGCGAGCCAAAGAGGTCTTCAGCCAGCGGGGGTCTGGAGGACTGGGGGGGCTCCGGGTCCTCGCTGCTGTCCTCTGGCTTCTCTGTGAGGACGACACAGGTGAGGACGCCAGCTGGGGTGGGTTTAGGCACGAGGTCAAAGGTCACTTGCTTGCTCGCAGCAGGTCAAACTCCCGGTCGATCAGCTCCTCCTCGGTCAGTCGGGAGAAGTTGTCCTCGCCGAAGGGGTTCCAGCGAGACATGTCGGGGGGGAGGGAGGACCTGTGTACACATCATCAGCTTTAGGATCAACAACCTTCACCATGATATCAGATTTAGGATCAATAATGTTCAACATATCAGATTTAGGATCAATAATGTTCACCATGATATCAGCTTTAGGATCAATGTTCAACATATCAGATTTAGGATCAATAATGTTCACCATGATATCAGATTTAGGATCAATAATGTTCAACATATCAGATTTAGGATCAATAATGTTCACCATGATATCAGCTTCAGTATCAGTAATGTTCACCATGATATCAGCTTTAGGATCAACAACCTTCACCATGATATCAGATTTAGGATCAATAATGTTCACCATGATATCAGCTTCAGGATCAGTAATGTTCACAATGATATCAGATTTAGGATCAATAATGTTCAACATATCAGATTTAGGATCAATAATGTTCACCATATCAGATTTAGGATCAATAATGTTCACCATGATATCAGCTTTAAGATCAATGTTCAACATATCAGATTTAGGATCAATAATGTTCACCATGATATCAGCTTTAGGATCAATAATGTTCAACATATCAGATTTAGGATCAATAATGTTCACCATGATACCAGCTTTAGGATCAATGTTCAACATATCAGATTTAGGATCAATAATGTTCACCATGATATCAGCTTTAGGATCAATAATGTTCAACATATCAGATTTAGGATCAATAATGTTCACCATGATATCAGCTTCAGGATCAGTAATGTTCACCATGATATCAGATTTAGGATCAATAATGTTCAACATATCAGATTTAGGATCAATAATGTTCACCATGATATCAGCTTCAGGATCAGTAATGTTCACCATGATATCAGCTTTAGGATCAATGTTCAACATATCAGATTTAGGATCAATAATGTTCACCATGATATCGGCTTTAGGATCAATGTTCAACATATCTGATTTAGGATCAACAATGTTCACCATGATATCAGATTTAGGATCAATGTTCAACATATCAGATTTAGGATCAATAATGTTCACCATGATATCAGCTTCAGGATCAGTAATGTTCACCATGATATCAGATTTAGGATCAATAATGTTCAACATATCAGATTTAGGATCAATAATGTTCACCATGATATCAGCTTCAGGATCAGTAATGTTCACAATATCAGATTTAGGATCAATAATGTTCAACATATCAGATTTAGGATCAATAATGTTCACCATATCAGATTTAGGATCAATAATGTTCAACATATCAGATTTAGGATCAATAATGTTCACCAGGATATCAGCTTTAAGATCAATGTTCAACATATCAGATTTAGGATCAATAATGTTCACCATGATATCAGCTTTAGTATCAATAATGTTCAACATATCAGATTTAGGATCAATAATGTTCACCATGATATCAGTTTTAGGATCAATGTTCAACATATCAGATTTAGGATCAATAATGTTCACCATGATATCAGCTTTAGGATCAATAATGTTAAACATATCAGATTTAGGATCAATAATGTTCACCATGATATCGGCTTTAGGATCAATGTTCAACATATCTGATTTAGGATCAATAATGTTCACCATGATATCAGATTTAGGATCAATGTTCAACATATCAGATTTAGGATCAATAATGTTCACCATGATACCAGCTTTAGGATCAATGTTCAACATATCAGATTTAGGATCAATAATGTTCACCATGATATCAGCTTTAGGATCAATGTTCAACATATCAGATTTAGGATCAATAATGTTCACCATATCAGATTTAGGTTCAATAATGTTCAACATATCAGATTTAGGATCAATAATGTTCACCATGATATCAGCTTTAGGATCAATAATGTTCACCATGATATCAGCTTTAGGATCAATGTTCAACATATCAGATTTAGGATCAATAATGTTCACCATATCAGATTTAGGTTCAATAATGTTCAACATATCAGATTTATGATCAATAATGTTCACCATATCAGCTTTAGGATCAATGTTCAACATATCAGATTCAGGATCAATAATGTTCACCATGATATCAGATTTATGATGAATGATGTTCAACATATCAGATTTAGGTTTAATAATGTTCACCATGATATCAAATTTAGGATCAACAATGTTCACCATGATATCAAATTTAGGATCAACAATGTTCACCGTGATATCAGATTTAGGATTAATTATGTTTACCATTTCAGATTTAGGATCAACAATGTTCAACATGATATCAGATGTATGATGAATTATGTTCACCTTGATATCAGATTTAGGATCAACAATGTTCACTGTGATAGATTTATGATGAACAATGTTTACCATATCAAATTTATGATCGATACTGTTCTCCATGATATCAGATTTTGACTCAATAATGTTCTGCATATCAGATTTAGGATGAACAATGTTCACCGTATCA
>NC_084747.1:1417424-1497424 GCF_033978785.1 Entelurus aequoreus
TGAGGGAAGAGTGGATGGTGAGATCGAGAGGCGGATCAGTGCGGCGTCTTCAGTAATGCGGACGCTGTATCGATCCGTTGTGGTGAAGGAGGAGCTGAGCCGGAAGGCAAAGCTCTCAATTTAGCGGTCGATCTACGTTCCCATCCTCACCTATGGTCATGATCTTTGGGTTATGACTGAAAGGACAAGATCACGGGTACAAGCGGCCTTCGGGACTCTCCCTTAGAGATCGGGTGAAAGATCTGTCATTCGGGAGGATCCCAGAGTAAAGGCGCTGCTCCTCCACATGGAGAGGAGCCAGATGAGATGGTTTGGGGGGCATCTGGTCAGGATGCCCCCCCCGAACACCTCTCTGGGGAGTGTTTAGGGCACGTCCGACCAGTAGGAGACCACGGGGAAGACCCAGGACACGGCGGAGAGACTATGTCTCCCGGCTGGCCTGGGAACGCCTCGGAATCCCCCGAGAAGAGCCGGACCAAGTGGCTGGGGAGAGGGAAGTCTTCTCTGCTTAGGCTGCTGCCCCGTGACTCCACTTCGGATAAGCGGAAGAAAATGTGTGGATGGAAAATATGGCTTATTTTTTTAAAATTTTTACGACTGAGACCCTTCCGGGTCCCCGAGAACTAACTCGAGGGGAACCATAAAGGTAAAAAAAAATCTTTATATTGAGTTGGTTTTGGTAATGGAACACATTGAAAGGGTGAGTGTGGTTTGGACACCCCTGGATGATCTTCTTGCAGAGAGCTCACCATGGCGGCGTACTGGACCTGAGCAGCCGGCTGCTGACACATGGGTTGCATCATCTGCTGCTGATGATGATGATGATGATGCTGCTGCTGAAGAAAAGCCTGCTGCTGTTGCAGCTGGATGGACTGCTGCACAGCCTGTTGGTACTGAGAGAGGTTGGAGGACATTAAAGACACCCCAGTCTTGGGGTCAGGGTCCAGAGGGCACAAGTCACCTGGAGGTATTGGAGTTGCTGTGCGTTGGCGTGCTGGTGCAGCTGCTGCAGGCGCAGGTCACCCGGCTGCAGCTGCTGCAGGACCCGATGCTGCGGCATGGAAGGCTGTCCTGGCACCGGCGTGGGAGCTGCAGGGACGTATAGGACAAGCCGTGACTCTTCAGGAGGACTGCTGGTGGTCATGCATGAACACAACTTCAAAAGTTGGGGAAAAAAAAAAGGAAATGGTTGAAATTGCTCCACCAATATCAGATTCATGATCAATAAAGTTGTGACTTTTAGGGCAGGAAGTGCTTTCTTATTTCCCCCCAACAGAAGTGTCTGTCAGTCTGCTGGCCGTCCATAGCGGTTCTACACATATGGATACTTTGTTCATCACTCCAAGTAACGTTTGTAAGTTAAGTTTGTCGTGATTAAATGTAACGTGTTTATGTGTGCATTGCATGGAGGTTTTCCCCCACTCCAGACTCCCTTAGGACCCCAGTCTACATTGGATTTTTTTACTCATCTTTTTCCCCAGAGTTTTACCTTTTTCCCATCTTTTACGGGGCGGGGCGCCTTGTGGCGACCCATCAGCGTTCCTGTTCTGTAACCCTGCACACCAGGGGTCACCAACGCGGTGCCCGCGGGCACCAGGTAGCCCGTAAGGACCAGATGAGTAGCCTGCTAGCCTGTTCTAAAAATAGCTCAAATAGCAGCACTTACCAGTGAGCTGCCTCGATTTTTTAAATGGTATTTATTTACTAGCAAGCTGGTCTCACTTTGCCCGACATTTTTAATTCTAAGAGAGACAAAACTCAAATAGAATTTGAAAATCCAAGAAAATATTTTAAAGACTTGGTCTTCACTTGTTTAAATAAATTCATTATTTTTTTACTTTGCTTCTTATAACTTTCAGAAAGACAATTTTAGAGAAAAAATACAACCTTAAAAATGATTTTAGGATTTTTAAACACATATACCTTTTTACCTTTTAAATTCCTTCCTCTTCTTTCCTGACAATTGAAATCAATGTTCAAGTAAATTTATTTTTTTTATTGTAAAGAATAATAAATACATTTTAATTTAATTCTTCATTTTAGCTTCTGTTTTTTCGACGAAGAAAATTTGTGAAATATTTCTTCAAACTTTTTATGATTAAAATTCAAAAAAATTATTCTGGCCAATCTAGAAAATCTGTAGAATCAAATTTAAATCTTATTTCAAAGTCTTTTGAATTTCTTTTAAAAATTTTGTTCTGGAAAATCTAGAAGAAATAATGATTTGTCTTTGTTAGAAATATAGCTTGGTCCAATTTGTTATATATTCTAACAAAGTGTAGATTGGATTTTAACCTATTTAAAACATGACATCAAAATTCTAAAATTAATCTTAATCAGGAAAAATTACTAATGATGTTCCATAAATTATTTTTTTAATTTTTTCAAAAAGATTCAAATTAGCTAGTTTTTCTCTTCTTTTTTTCAGTTGAATTTTGAATTTTAAAGAGTCGAAATTGAAGATAAACTATGTTTCAAAATTTAATTGTCATTTTTTTCTGTGTTTTCTCCTCTTTTAAACCGTTCAATTAAGTGTAAATATCATTAATTATTAATAATAACATAGAGTTAAAGGTAAATTGAGCAAATTGGCTATTTCTGGCAATTGATTTAAGTGTGTATCAAACTGGTAGCCCTTCGCATTAATCACTACCCAAGAAGTAGCTCTTGCTTTCAAAAAGGTTGCTGACCCCTGCTGTACACTGTTTGTTTGTCTCATCTTGAACGGGTTTGTGCTGAAAACAAAGTTTCATTGTACTTGTGCAATGACAATAAAGACCTATCCATCTAAAACGTCACCGTGGAGTTATTGAATCTGCGCAGCTCGTGGGTCCATGACCATGACTTCTGTTTTGTATGATCAGCCGTTTTACTGCCGCGTTACAGACACTGTTTGGAATCAATTAAGGTATGTTAAATAAACCTTTACAGAATATTTCAGTGTAAATAACTCATTTCACAACTTATATATCTGCCACTTATAGTCCAGTGCGGCTAATATATGGAAGAAAACCTTGTTATCCTCAAATTTAGCGGTTGTGGCTTATGTCCCGGTGCGCTCTGTAGTCCGAGAAATGTGCTCATCATAGAACTGGGACCCAATCTTAATAAAAATGTATTGATTTTGAATCGAGACTAGTTACTCCCAAGAATAGAACCAAATCGTGTGGTGCCCAAAGATTCACAGCCCTAAACACCAGCATAATGGCATTAATCATAAACACACTCAGATTAATCATGCAAATGATTTGGAGCGTACAAACTCTTGTACTTTAACTGCTATACTGTTAGTGAGCAGATGAATATTACCAGTGAGGAGACTCAGACTGAAAGGACTTAAAGGCCTACTGAAAGCCACTACTAGCGACCACGCAGTCTGATAGTTTATATATCAATGATGAAATCTTAACATTATAACACATGCCAATACAGCCAGGTTAACTTATAAAGTGACATTTTAAATTTGCCGCTAAACTTCCGGTTCGAAACGCCTCTGAGGATGACGTATGCGCGTGACGTAGACCGGCGAACACGGGTATGCCTTCCCCATTGAATACAATACAAAAAAGCTCTGTTTTCATTTCATAATTCCACAGTATTCTGGACATCTGTGTTCGTGAATCTGTTGCAATTATGTTCATTGCATTATGGAGAAAGAAGCTGAGCAAGCAAAGAAGAAAGTTGTCGGTGCGAAACGGACGTATTTTTCGAACGTAGTCAGCAACAACAGTACACAGCCGGCGCTTCTTTGTTTACATTCCCGGAAGATGCAGTCAAGATGGAAGAACTCGGATAACAGAGACTCTAACCAGGAGGACTTTTGACTTCGATACACAGACGCCTGTAGAGAACTGGGACAACACAGACTCTTACCAGGATTACTTTGATTTGGATGACAAAGACGCAGACGTGCTACTGTGAGTATGCAGCTTTGGCTTCTAAACATTTGATCGCTTGACCGTATGTGCGCAACTTTTTTTTGCGTATGTACGTAACTTTTTAAAAATATATAAGCTTTATGAACCTTGGGTTAGGTGAACGGTCTTTTGGGCTGAGTGATTGTGTGTGTTGATCAGGTGTTTGAATTGTATTGGCGTGTTCTATGGAGCTAGGAGCTAGCATAGGAGCTAGGAGCTAGCATAACAAACACGTAGATGTTTTTATGCAGGATTAATTTGTGTCATATTAAATATAAGCCTGGTTGTGTTGTGGCTAATAGAGTATATATATGTCTTGTGTTTATTTACTGTTGTAGTCATTCCCAGCTGAATATCAGGTCACTCTCACAGCATCTTCCCTATCTGAATAGCTTCCACTCCCCACTAGTCCTTCACTTGCACTTTACTCATCCACAAATCTTTCATCCTCGCTCAAATTAATGGGGAAATTGTCGCTTTCTCGGTCCGAATCTCTCTCACTTCATGCGGCCATCATTGTAAACAATAGGGAACTTTGCGTATATGTTCAACTGACTATGTCACGCTACTTCCGGTAGGTGCAAGCCTTTTTTTTATCAGATACCAAAAGTTGCAATCTTTATCGTCGTTGTTCTATACTAAATCCTTTCAGCAAAAATATGGCAATATCACGAAATGATCAAGTATGACACATAGAATAGATCTGCTATCCCCGTTTAAATAAAAAAAATTCATTTCAGTAGGCCTTTAAAAATACAACTGTCACCAATAGATGACATGCATTCAACTGAAAGCTTTAAAAACACTCCGACAATAAAATGGCATTTGTGCACAAATACTTTTCCTAAGCACATTTTAATAACTGCATGCCCTGTGATTAATCCTGATTAATTCATGTAAACATCATTCCTTACAAGAAATTACATGAATTGTTGTTTACTTGTTTGTTAAATCATCATTCATGTCAACATCAACACGTGTGTCACACTTAAAGAAGAGTAATAGCAACATTTAACTACAATCCTTTAAGGTCCCTGTAGCTGATCAGGACCAGTCAGTACCGTCTGACACCAGCAGGTGCCACTGCAACACAACGATTGACTGAGTGACGCACCTTTCTGACCGTTGCTGACAGGTGCAGACACGGTGACAGGTGACACGGTGACAGGTGTGACGCTGGCCAGCGGCAGGATGTTGCTGCTGGCCGCCTTGGGTCTTTGTCTGGGGGCGATGGAGGTTTCTGTGGGCCCCACAGAGTCTCGTATCCTAAACACAAACAGTCAAACTTTAGATGTAGCCTTCTTTAATCCAGGGGTGTCCTAACTTATCCAATTTAAAAAAAAGAAAGAAAAGAAAGCATGCGGAAGCCGTTTTGATACTTTTCATTTTCAAAATAAACACAACATATTGATTTTTTCCCCCTAAAGTTTGGTCCCGGGGACAATAGAGAGTAATAAAAATGTTAAGTCATATTTCATTAGGTGTTACAGTAAATCTGTAGATCAACTTCAAGTTTATCTGTCAATATAACCTTTGAAAAATGTATTTTCTCCCAAGGAAATCTTGTTTTTATGACAAACAAAAAACCAAAGTGAAATATTGGACGTGAAGTAACCCTGGTAAAAATGTTCAATTAAGTCATACAATTGTTTTTTTTATTTTTACTTTCAACACTTAAGTCGCGAGATCAACTTCAGGGGCCGTACTTATCAAGCTTCTTAGAGTGCCATTTTACACTTAAGTCCTGAGAATTTGCGAAATGTAGTCCTACTCTCAAACTTAAGAATAAAAGCTTTTTATCAACGTTCTTAAGTCTAAGAATCACTCCTACTCTCCACGATATTTAAGAGACCTTCAGAGGTGTCTTAAGTGGTTAGGAGTTGCCAGCAGGGGATGGCACTGAGGCGAGAGAGACGTGCGCCAACGTTCAGGGAACGGAACAATGTTTGGTTTTTTTTTTATGACGAGCAGCTGATCAAACGGTATCGTTTAGACCAGGGGTCTCAAACACGCGGCCCGCGGGCCAATTGTGGCCCGGGAGACGTTATTTTGCGGCCCCCACCTTAATATGAAAGTTTAATGTTAGTGCGGCCCGCGAGTTTTAAATGAATGGCGCTTGACAGCGTTGTGTGCGGAGCTGAAGAAATCTACCAATCACGTTGTGGTATGAGGCTCTCGACAATATCGAGGGCGTGCCGTGATGGCACTGTCATCAGTGTCCTCTAGAATCTGTCACCGCATCATCTTTTTCTCCATACTAACAGCGTGCCAGCCCAGACACATGTTGTATGAGGCTTCTAGAGACACACGCAGGTTATTGCAAGACATACTTAAGGAACAGCCATACATGTCACACTGAGGGTGGTCATATTTTATTTTATTTATATTTTAACACTGTTACAAATATGCGCCACACTGTGAACCCACACCAAACAAGAATGACAAACACATTTCGGGAGAACATCCGCACCTAAACACAACATAAACACAACAGAACAAATACCCAGAATCCTTTGCAGCCCTAACTCTTCCGGGCTACAAAAACACCCCCGCTACCCCTAACCCCGCCCAACTCAACCCCCCCCATCTCCCGAATTCGGAGGTCTCAAGGTTGGCAAGTATGCATTGATGTCACTTGCGTAATGCAAGCAGAGAAACATTTTGCAGCTTTTCTATGACACACGCTCTTCCTTCCTCCCTCCCTCGCCCGCCTGCTCGCTCCCGCCCCCGTTGTAAACAGTCCGGGCGGGGAAGACGAGCACTCCGCCGAAGGAGCGAGCGACAATACAAAAGTGTGGTGCACTGGACCCCAGCGCTGATACAGACGTGGTGATGTTAACCCGTTCGGGGCTAATTGTGCTACCGTAACTGTAAACTCCACCCCCCACCCTCCTCCCGTTGGCTCCAGACAGAGACGATTTTTGATGCAATATTTCTTTCACAGGGGCACCCCGACGTGTCTTATTTCATTTCATTTCATTTTTATTTATCTCCTTCATTGATGTGCATCTTTGATCGATAGACAATTATACCTCAATTTTTAAATTATACATTTACACACCAATGCCTGAGAAGGAGCAGGATGAAGAAAAATCTTATATTTTTCTGCCCCCTTCAACATAGTACGTAGTCTTACTTAATGATATCATATAAACAAACAATTACATCCAAATATAACGAAAACAAACAAAAAAACACAAGAAGTGCAAAACTTCATGATGTACAAAAAGAACAAAAAAAACAAAATAAGTAGTATACACCTCACAGGATGATACAAAACAAATACAAAACTAGGCAAAAAATAAGTAAAATAATAAATATAAAGCAAAATGTAAACAGTTATGGCTGTCCATATGATCTCATTGTTCTGTCCTTATATATTTTTTCAATTGGAATATATTTTTACAATCTTTTATCTCTTGTAAAGAGAATTCCATAGTTTAACCCCCACCACTGATATACACATTTGTTTTAAAGTTGTCCTTGAATACTGATGTTTGAAATGACCTTTTCTTCTATGCTCTTCATTCTCAGAAGTGATGACAAACATTTTTTGTAAATTTGCTGGTAATGTTTTACTTTTAGCCTTAAACATGACACATAATGTCTGTAACTTTACTAGCTCCTGTAGTTTCAATAAACCCGAATTAATAAATAATATGTTAGTGTGTTTTAAGTAATCTACTTTATGAATAATCCTTATAGCTCTTTTCTGTAGTTGATACAGAGAAAGTTGCGTTGCACAAGGAATACAATTTGAAACGTCATTATACAACTAGACATGCTGAGGAGTATGCAAAATACTAGGGGAGTGAACCGGGTTGCAAATTTTAAAACCAGTCTACTGAGGCAACAAGATTTCGTCAAGAAAGCAAGCGAAAAGAGCGATGCAGCTGTCAAAGCTAGCTACATGGTGAGTGAGATGGTTGCTAGGGCGGGAAAGCCATTCAAAGGAGGTGAATTCATTAAAAAGTGCATGTTAGATTTTTTTTAAGAAATCTTTTCTTGCGGCCCAGCCTCACCCAGTTTCTGCATCCAGTGGCCCCCAGGTAAATTGAGTTTGAGACCCCTGGTTTAGACAGAGCGGATATTATTTTTGTCACAGATTTAATACTTTTTGATTCCTTGTTGATTTCTGCATGTGGCTGCAGTGGGCTAGTGTATATAGAGCCACCCACACCACTTTCAAATTAGTTGCCTAATTAATGAATTGGAAAGAAAATGTTATGACAGTAGCGTATGTGTGTGGCCGTGAGGTGAGTGACGTCAGTGAGTGTGTGGGCGAGAGAAGAGAGGGAGCGGTAGCGTGAGTGCCGGCGGGGACTAGTTTGTTTTGTATTATTTTGTAGTTTATTGTCAAAATATACACTCCCATTGTCCACTTCAATATTTCCAAGATATTTCTTTATTCTTAGACAAGGGATTCCCTTCCGTGATTGGTCATTTCTATGGACACAGAAATGACGTCACCTAAAATTGCGTTTACGGCACATAGTAATGTCGTAATTCAGCTCTGAGTGTGACACTTAAGATTCAGTCCTACACTTCGCTGAAAGTGTGAGTAAGACGCTTGATAACTAACTTTTAAGTGCAGCTTTCAGCCAAGAATTTATTTACTCTTAAGTCAACTCTTAGCAGACTTCTTAGGAGTCATTCTAAGAAGCTTGATAAGTACGGCCCCTGATCTATCCGTTGATTATGAGATTTTATTATTTTGTTTGTTTTATGCCATTTTTGCCAAATAAAAATTACCGTATTTTTCAGAGTATAAGTCGCTCCGGAGTATAAGTCGCACCGGCCGAAAATGCATAATAAAGAAGGGAAAAAACATATATAAGTCGCACTGGAGTAGAAGTCGCATTTTTGGGGGAAATGTATTTGATAAAAGCCAACAGCAAGAATAGACATTTGAAAGGCAATTTAAAATGTGTAAAGAATAGTGAACAACAGGCTGAATAAGTGTACGTTATATGAGGCATAAATAACCAACTGCTGTGTTAACGTAACATATTATGGTAAGAGTCATTCAAATAACTATAACATATAGAACATGCTATACGTTTACCAAACAATCTGTCACTCCTAATGGCTAAATCCCATGAAATCTTATACGTCTAGTCTCTTACGGCAATGACATCAATAATATTATTGGATATTTGACGCTAATGTGTTCATCATTTCACACATAAGTCGCTCCTGAGTATAAATCTGCGACTTATAGTCCGAAAAATACAGTACTTAAACAAAATATTTTCCCTAAAAAACTATTTCAAAGTGGAATATTTGATGTGAAGTAATTGGAGCCTTAAATATGTCATTAATCCATAACATTGATTTTGATTCATTATTATTTTTGGAGCAATGACAGTTTCTTTAAAACAAAACAAATCACTAAAATTGTTAGGGATCCAAAAGGGCCTCACTCATAAGTGTTAAAATAAGTATATTTTTGTTTCAATGCTTGAACTTCTAAATCAACTTCAGATCTATCCATATATTAGAATTATTTTTGTATATTTTTGTAATACTTGAATGCCTTTTCGTCATGATTTTGTATGGCAAACACACAAAAAATGCAGTATTTTCCCCAAAAAGAATTCCAGTGGAATATTTGATGTGAAGTAATTGTAGTCTTAAATATGTCAATAATTCATAACATTGATTTTGAATCATTATTATTTTTGAGCAATGACATTTAAAAAAAACGCACCAATTCTGAAGGATTCAAAAGGACCCCACTCATAAAAGTATTAAAAATTAAATATACATTTTATTTTTTCACTTTCACACCAATCTGTCAATTATACGTTTTTATTATTTATTTGTTTTATGCCATTTTTGTCAAAGACAATCCTAATTTTTATGGCCGAATGCGAAATTTCCCCCTCAAAAATTATTTCAAAGTAAAATATATTTGATGTGAAGTAAATGGAGCCTTAAATATGTCAATAATCCATAACATTGATTTTGATTCATTATTATTTTTGGAGCAATGACAGTTTCTTTAAAACAAAACAAATCACTAAAATTGTTATGGATCCAAAAGGGCCTCACTCATAAGTGTTAAAATAAGTATATTTTTGTTTCAATGCTTGAACTTCTAAATCAACTTCAGATCTATCCATATATTAGAATTATTTTTGTATATTTTTGTAATACTTGAATGCCTTTTCGTCATGATTTTGTATGGCAAACACACAAAAAATGCAGTATTTTCCCCAAAAAGAATTCCAGTGGAATATTTGATGTGAAGTAATTGTAGTCTTAAATATGTCAATAATTCATAACATTGATTTTGAATCATTATTATTTTTGAGCAATGACATTTAAAAAAAACGCACCAATTCTGAAGGATTCAAAAGGACCCCACTCATAAAAGTATTAAAAATTAAATATACATTTTATTTTTTCACTTTCACACCAATCTGTCAATTATACGTTTTTATTATTTATTTGTTTTATGCCATTTTTGTCAAAGACAATCCTAATTTTTATGGCCGAATGCGAAATTTCCCCCTCAAAAATTATTTCAAAGTAAAATATATTTGATGTGAAGTAAATGGAGCCTTAAATATGTCAATAATCCATAACATTGATTTTGATTCATTATTATTTTTGGAGCAATGACAGTTTCTTTAAAACAAAACAAATCACTAAAATTGTTATGGATCCAAAAGGGCCTCACTCATAAGTGTTAAAATAAGTATATTTTTGTTTCAATGCTTGAACTTCTAAATCAACTTCAGATCTATCCATATATTAGAATTATTTTTGTATATTTTTGTAATACTTGAATGCCTTTTTGTCATGATTTTGTATGGCAAACACACAAAATATGCAGTATTTTCCCCAAAAAGAATTCCAGTGGAATATTTGATGTGAAGTAATTGTAGTAGAGATGTCCGATAATATCGGTCTGCCGATATTATCGGCCGATAAATGCGTTAAAATGTAATATCGGAAATTATCGGTATCGGTTTTTTATTATCAGTATCGTTTTGTTTTTTTGCGTGTTTTTTGTTTTGTTTTTATTATTAAATCCACATAAAAAACTAGGGATGTCCGATAATGGCTTTTTGCCGATATCCGATATTCCGATATTGTCCAACTCTTTAATTACCGATACCGATATCAACCGATACCGATATCAACCGATATATGCAGTCGTGGAATTAACACATTATTATGCCTAATTTGGACAACCAGGTATGGTGAAGATAAGGTACTTTTTAAAAAATGAATCAAATAAAATAAGATAAATAAATTAAAAACATTTTCTTGAATAAAAAAGAAAGTACAACAATATAAAAACAGTTACATAGAAACTAGTAATGAATGAAAATGAGTAAAATGAAGTGTTAAAGGTTAGTACTATTAGTGGAGCAGCAGCACGCACAATCATGTGTGCTTACGGACTGTATCCCTTGCAGACTGTATTGATATATATTGATATATAATGTAGGAAGCAGAATATTGATAACAGAAAGAAATGGGGGGAGGGAGGTTTTTTGGGTTGGTGCACTAATTGTAAGTGTATCTTGTGTTTTTATGTTGATTTAATAAAAAAAACAAAAAAAAAAACGATACAGATAATAAAAAAACCGATACCGATAATTTCCGATATTACATTTTAACGCATTTATCGTCCGATAATATCGGCATGCCGATATTATCGGACATCCCTAAAAATAAGTATATTTTTGTTTCAATGCTTGAACTTCTAAATCAACTTCAGATCTATCCATATATTAGAATTATTTTTGTATATTTTTGTAATACTTGAATGCCTTTTTGTCATGATTTTGTATGGCAAACACACAAAATATGCAGTATTTTCCCCAAAAAGAATTCCAGTGGAATATTTGATGTGAAGTAATTGTCGTCTTAAATATGTCAATAATCCATAACATTGATTTTGAATCATTATTATTTTTGAGCAATGACATTTAAAAAAAACGCAGCAATTCTGAAGGATTCAAAAGGACCCCACTCATAAAAGTGTTAAAAATTAAATATACATTTTATTTTTTCACTTTCACACCAATCTGTCAATTATACGTTTTTATTATTTATTTGTTTGATGCCATTTTTGTCAAAGACAATCCTAATTTTTATGGCCGAATGCGAAATTTTCCCCTCAAAAAATATTTCAAAGTAAAATATATTTGATGTGAAGTAATTGGAGCCTTAAATATGTCAGTAATTTATACGATTCATTATTATATTCATGAACAGTGACAGTTTTAACAGCCTGCAAGGCAGTTTTGTGTTATTCCAGTCAACTTTTTCTCCTTACTTTTCACCTGTCTGCTCTATTATTCCACTTTTTAATGCTTTTTTTGTTGAAACATACCTTTTAGAATGTGTTAAAAAGGTGTCCGTGGACACCCTGCAGTGGTCAGTGAGACTACCTTGCTTTGGTGGTGCTCTTCTTGGCCGCCACCTGGCTGGCGGTGAGGGGCTGGGGCAGCAAGGTGGGTATGGTGGAGCTCTAGGGAAGAGGAGCGTGGTGAGGACAGAGGACAGACAGGACAGGATGTGTCACCTACAAAGATGTTTGGCACAGGACAGTCCCTTGCAGCAAACTGGAAGGCAAAGTAGGACACTTGGTAAATGTCCGGTCTCTTCTCCTGCTCCGGCTCCAGCATGTATCCTGCGGGCACAAACATACCAGTCCTGCTCTTCTTATCAGGACTACACAACTCAAGTCTATCCTTCTTTGTGTGGACATTGTTGATTGTCATGTCATGTACGGACGTACTTTGCGGGCGCCGTCTTTGCTCCACAGTAAGTCTTTGCTGTTGTCCAGCATTCTGTTTTTGTTTACTTTGCAGCCAGTTCAGTTTTAGTTTGGTTCTGCATAGCCTTCCCTAAGCTTCAATGCCTTTTCTTAGCGGCACTCGCCTTTGTTTATTTTTGGTTTAAGCGTTAGACACCTTTTTACCTGCACACTGCCTCCCGCTGTTGTCTGCTTATTGCATACTTGCCAACCCTCCCGTTTTTAGCGGGAGAATCCCGGTATTCAGCGCCTCACCCAACAACCTCCCGGCAGAGATTTTCTCCCGACAAACTCCCGGTATTCAGCCGGAGCTGGAGGCCACGCCCCCTCCAGCTCAATGCGGACCTGAGACTGAGTGGGGACAGCCTGTTCTCACGTCCGCTTTCCCACAATATAAACAGCTTGCCTGCCCAATGAACGGAGAAGTTAAACAGGACAATACTGCCATCTAATGGATAGCCACCGGAACACTGAAATTCAAGTATTTTTATTTTTTTTTCTATGTAAATAAAATAAATATATATATATATATATATATATATATATATATATATATATATATATATATATATATATATATATATATGAAATATACATATATGAAATATATATGAAATACTCGAGTTGGTGAATTCTAGCTGTAAATAACCACGCCCCCAACCACCCCACCCCCTACCCCCCACCTCCCGATATTGGAGGTCTCAAGGTTGGCAAGTATGGCTTATTGTGATCAGCACAAAGCAATTAGCTACCTGCTGCCACCTACTGATATGGAAGAGTATTACATGGTTACTCTGCCGAGCTCTAGACATTATTTGCAGATTGTAATTACAGGTTTGCAAAAAATATTCTGAACTCATTTAGGTGAAATGACATCATCTCCCACGGCACACCAGACTGTACCTCACTGCACACCAGTGTGCCGCGGCACAGTGGTTGAAAAACACTGATCTATCCATACATAGTGTTTTTACTCGTTTGGATTCTTCATTCATACATTTTTAAAGTCTTACAATATAAGCAAAGCAATTGTGTGATGTCTGTAGATCAGGGGTCACCAACGCGGTGCCCGCGGGCACCAGGTAGCCCGTAAGGACCAGATGAGTAGCCCGCTGGCCTGTTCTAAAAATAGCTCAAATAGCAGCACTTACCAGTGAGCTGCCTCGATTTTTTAAATTGTATTTATTTACTAGCAAGCTGGTCTCGCTGTGCTCGACATTTTTAATTCTAAGAGAGACAAAACTCAAATAGAATTTCAAAAATCCAAGAAAATATTTTAAAGACTTGGTCTTCACTTGTTTAAATAAATTCATTATTTTTTTACTTTGCTTCTTATAACTTTCAGAAAGACAATTTTAGAGAAAAAAATCCAACCTTAAAAATGATTTTAGGATTTTTAAACACATATACCTTTTTACCTTTTAAATTCCTTCCTCTTCTTTCCTGACAATTTAAATCAATGTTCAAGTACATTTATTTTTTTTATTGTAAAGAATAATAAATACATTTTAATTTAATTCTTCATTTTAGCTTCTGTTTTTTCGACGAAGAATATTTGTGAAATATTTCTTCAAACTTATTATGCTTAAATTCAAAAAAATTATTCTGGCGAATCTAGAAAATCTGTAGAATCAAATTTAAATCTTATTTCAAAGTCTTTTGAATTTCTTTTAAAATTTTTGTTCTGGAAAATCTAGAAGAAATAATGATTTGTCTTTGTTAGAAATATAGCTTGGTCCAATTTGTTATATATTCTAACAAAGTGTAGATTGGATTTTAACCTATTTAAAACATGTCATCAAAATTCTAAAATTAATCTTAATCAGGAAAAATTACTAATGATGTTCCATACATTATTTTTTTTATTTTTTCAAAAAGATTCGAATTAGCTAGATTTTCTCTTCTTTTTTTCGGTTGAATTTTGAATTTTAGAGAGTCGAAATTGAAGATAAACTATGTTTCAAAATGTAATTGTCATTTTTTTCGTGTTTTCTCCTCTTTTAAACCGTTCAATTAAGTGGAAATATCATTAATTATTAATAATAACATAGAGTTAAAGGTAAATTGAGCAAATTGGCTATTTCTGGCAATTTATTGAAGTGTGTATCAAACTGGTAGCCCTTCGCATTAATCACTACCCAAGAAGTAGCTCTTGCTTTCAAAAAGGTTGCTGACCCCTGCTGTAGATGTTATCGTAATGTAAAGAAGCAAGCGTCGTTAGTATTAGCTAATATGCTAACAGGTTTATGAGTGTCTGTGTTAGTGTTGAACTTACTACGGCATTCTTTTTGTATTGTTAAACAAATTCCTCAGTAAATTCACCGTGGAGTTATTGTGTCTGTTTAGCTGATTGGAGAGTTAGCATCCACAGCTAGCGGGACAAACATGTGGTTTCTTTCCTCGGCCACTTGGTGGAGCCCTTGTTCCACAAGCTGAGGAGGTGGTCAAGGAACTGGAGGGGGAAGTGTGCAGAGCAGCAGGAAGTGCAGATGATTCCCAGCAGACTTACGGATTAAGCAGTGCAGCTTGAGGGAGAACTTGGAGTTGTCCGGCACGATGAAGGTGCCGTCGCAGATGGCCACCTGACTCTCCCCGAACGGAAGCGTGAAGAAACACAGCTTGTACAACAAGCATCCCAGCGCCTGTCAACACACAAAGTGTTCAACAATCTGCTCGGGGAATTTTACAGCCAGCTCCATTTTACTGAGCAGCCACCGCAAGCAATATGGCCGCTCAAACATGTCCATTGACCAGGTGGTGGGTGTGTCAGGGGATGGTGGAGGGTGTGTCAGTGGATGGCGGAGGGTGTGTCAGTGATGGTGGAGGGTGTGTCAGTGGATGGCGGAGGGTGTGTCAGTGATGGTGGAGGGTGTGTCAGTGGATGGTGGAAGGTAGAGGGTGTGTCAGTGGATGGTGGAGGGTGTGTCAGGGGATGGTGGAAGGTAGAGGGTGTGTCAGTGGATGGTGGAGGGTGTGTCAGTGGATGGTGGAAGGTAGAGGGTGTGTCAGTGATGGAGGAGGGTGTGTCAGTGGATGGCGGAGGGTGTGTCAGTGATGGTGGAGGGTGTGTCAGTGGATGGCGGAGGGTGTGTCAGTGATGGTGGAGGGTGTGTCAGTGGATGGTGGAAGGTAGAGGGTGTGTCAGTGGATGGCGGAGGGTGTGTCAGGGGATGGTGGAGGGTGTGTCAGTGGATGGTGGAAGGTAGAGGGTGTGTCAGTGATGGTGGAGGGTGTGTCAGTGGATGGTGGAAGGTAGAGGGTGTGTCAGTGGATGGTGGAGGGTGTGTCAGGGGATGGTGGAGGGTGTGTCAGTGATGGTGGAGGGTGTGTCAGTGGATGGTGGAAGGTAGAGGGTGTGTCAGTGGATGGTGGAGGGTGTGTCAGGGGATGGTGGAGGGTGTGTCAGTGATGGTGGAGGGTGTGTCAGTGGATGGTGGAAGGTAGAGGGTGTGTCAGTGATGGTGGAGGGTGTGTCAGTGGATGGTGTGTCAGTGGATGGCGGAGGGTGTGTCAGTGGATGGTGGAGGGTGTGTCAGTGGATGGTGGAGGGTGTGTCAGTGGATGGTGGAGGGTGTGTCAGTGGATGGTGTGTCAGTGGATGGCGGAGGGTGTGTCAGTGGATGGTGGAGGGTGTGTCAGTGGATGGTGGAGGGTGTGTCAGTGGATGGTGGAGGGTGTGTCAGTGGATGGTGGAGGGTGTGTCAGTGGATGGCGGAGGGTGTGTCAGTGGATGGCAGAGGGTGTGTCAGTGGATGCGCTCGCTTGTCTGGTTTCACTTGCAACTCTGCGTGCGTGTAGTACCGCACTATTAGACGGCCACCTGTCTCCTAGCAGCTAAACATCATGCTAAAAGAGTATAAAGACACTTTGCCCTTAAGTGCCAACATTTGTCGCCGGTGTTCTGGCGAGACATGCTCCCCATTGGAATGCATGCACTCCCTGCATCTGCACATGCCAATGAATGCAGGGATCGCAGAAATGTAATTGTGCACTGAAGGAGTTTAACGCGAGTACAATCTAGGGCTGTGAATCTGTGGGCACCCAACAATTCACGATCCGATTCCTGTGGTGAAGATTCGATTCAGAATCGATTCTCGATTCAAACCGATTCTTACAATGTATCATAATTATGTTGAAACTTTTTCAAAACAGGTTACAATTTAGAAATGCATCCTCTGGTTGCATGTAGATTGTCTGAAAAAGGTTTTTTAAAATGTATTCTTATTAAATATTACATACACACACATATATACACATGTATGTATAAATATATATATATATATATATATATATATATATATACAGACACACAGATGCAGATAAATATATACACACACACACACACACATATATATATATATATATATATATATATATATATATATATATATATATATATATATATATATATATATATATATATATATATATATATATATATATATATATATATATATATATATATATATATATATATATACTCATGTATAAATATATATATATATACTCATGTATAAATATATATATACATACACACATAGACATACTGTATATATACAGATAAATATACATACACACACAAATATATACACACATGTATAAATATATATATATATATACATACACACAGACACATATATACAGATAAATATATACACATATATGTATAAATATATATATACAGACACACATAGACACATATATGCAGATAAATATATATACACACATATATATATATACACACACATGTATAAATATATATATATACAAACACAGACACATATACAGATAAATATATACACACACAAATGTATACATATACATATATACAGACACACATAGACACATAGATAAATATATATACACACACACATGTATAAATATATATAGACAGACACAGACACATATATACAGATAAATATATACATACACACATATACGTATAAATATATATATACAGACACACAGACACATACAGTATATAAAGATAAATATATACATACACACATATATATATACACACATGTCTAAATATATATATACAGACACAGACACATTTATACAGATAAATATATACATACACACATATACGTATAAATATATATATACAGACACACGTAGACACATATACAGATAAATATATATACACATATATGTATAAATATATATATATAGACACACAGACACATATATACAGATAAATATATACATACACACATATTTATATATACATACACACATATTTATATATATATATATATATATATATATATATATATATATATATATATATATACATATATATATATATATATATATATACAGACACACGTAGACACATATATACAGATAAATATACATACACACATATACGTATAAGTATATATATATATACAGACACACGTAGACACATACTGTATATACAGATAAATATATATACACACATAGATGTATAAATATATATATATAGACACATATATATACAGATAAATATATACATACACACACACTCTAGCGGTTATTATTTTGGTGATAATGGTACATCCCGCTCTGGTTTCAAAGTAAAAGACTTGATGCAACCTGGGTGTCATCATGTCAATGACAGGGCAGACAGGAGCATGACACCCGACTATACAGCCACACCCTCTTTTTACCAGGAGAGAAAAGCAGCGGGATCACAGGAGAAGGTAAACCAGCCAGCGACACACTCACCCATATGTCAGCCTTAGTGGTGATGGCCTTCCCTGCGTACAAGTTGATCATCTCTGGTGCTCGGTAGGACAGCGTGGTGTACCTGCCAGGTGAAGTAGACAGGGAGACAAGTTCTTGACTAATGTATCATACAGTAAATGTGGACAAGTCCTGCTCTTATCAGGACTACAAAAGTCAAGTCTGTTCAATTCCAATGTGAAATGGTGGCTAGGGAGGAGCGCTGGTTTGAAAGAAGCCATCTATGTCAAACAAGGAGGAAGTGAGTGTGCGTGTCCCAAAGAGTGTCTCCTTCCACAGAAAGAAGGCCAACAGGAAAAGATCTCTTGTTTATATGGATATCATTATCATAAAGCACTTCCTCTTCAGGGCAAAGTACCCTCAATTCTACGATGAACCGCCACTTTTTTCCCACGCTTTGAACCCCGCGTATTATAAACCGGTGCGGCTAATTTATGGATTTTTCTCCACTGATGGCCATCATGCAAATACTTTTCATAAAACACAAGCAGAGACACTGAATCCTTGTGTTATTGTTTGTGCTATGGCGCCACCTTTTGGACGAGTTCCGTCACTCCAAATGCTGCAGTGTCCTTCCATTTAAGTCCTTTTAACCGGAAGTAGAAGTGCATGTCTGTCTTCTAGCCGTCCATAGCGTTATTACTCGTATGGATTCTTCATTCATCACTCCAAGCAACATTTTTAATTTGAATTTAGCTGAGATAGGCTCCAGCGCCCCCCCGTGACCCCGAAGGGAAGAAGCGGTAGAAAATGGATGGATTAAATTTAAACCATTTGTACAATATAACAAACAATTTTTCTGGTTTCTGTTGAAGTGTTTTCACATATATTTGTACGTGCTATTGTAATGTAATGAAGCAAGCGTCATTGTGATTTAGGGCTATATAAATAAACATTGATTGATTGATTGATTGATTAGTATTAGCTAATATATTAACATGTTTACGACTGTCTGTGTTGGTATTATGAACTTACAATGGCATTCTTTTTGCATTGTTAAACAAATTCCTCAGTAAATTCAGCAAAACGTCACCATGGAGTTATTGTGTTTGTTTAGTTCGGGGGTCGGCAACCTTTACCACTCAAAGAGCCATTTTGGCAAGTTTCACAAATTAAAGAAAGTAATGGGAGCCACAAAAAAAAATTTTAAATTTAAAATGAAAAACACCACATACAAAGCTTAAATGCTTTGTGCTATGTTAACCAGGGGTCTCCAACACACGCACCGGCACGCACTTTAATGTGGAAATTTGATGTTAGTGCAGCCCGCGAGTTTTGAACGAATGGCGCTTGATAGCGTCATACTTGCCAACCCTCTCATTTTTCCCGGGAGACTCCCGAATATCAGAGCGTGATAACACTGCATTTGGCGTCCTCTACAATCTGCCCTAACAGTGCACCTGCTCGATCACACGTAGAATGCAATTTCAGCTTGCTCACGTAAGTGACAGCAAGGCGTACTAGCTCAGCAGCCACACATCTTACACTGACGGTACCAATACCCAGAATCCCATGCAGCCCTAACTCTTCCGCTCAACCAACGCACGGAGAGGGGGGGGGTGGGGGGGGGGTTGATGTGTGGGGGGATTTGGTGGTAGCGGGGTGTATAATGTAGACCGGAAGAGTTAGGGCTGCATGGGATTCTGGGTAATGGTTGTGTTGTGTTTATGTTGTGTTACGGTGGGATGTTCTCCAGAAATGTGTTTTTCATTCTTTTTTGGTGTGGGTTCACAGTGTGGCGCATATTTGTAACGTAACAATGTTAAAGTTGTTTGATACGGCTACCGTCAGTGTAAGCTATGTGGCTGATGAGTAAGTATGCTTTGCTGTCTCCTGTGTGTGCAAGTAATAACAACATACAACATGTGGCTGGACTGGCGCTGTATGTAAATGCTATAGAGGACAATTACTGCAGTGCAATTAGGGCACTCCCTTTATTTAGTAATTAGAGTGTAAATAGGATTATTTTTTCCCTGGGAGTAATCTATGAGAGACACTGAGATCCATAAGTCTCCTGGGAAAATCAGGGGGGTCGGCATGTATGTAGCTGAGCCGCATCAGAGTGGTCAAGGAGCCGCATGCGGCTCCGGAGCCGCGGGTTGCCGACCCCTGGTTTAGCTGATTGGAGAGCTAGCTTCCGCAGCTAGTGGCTCCATGACCATGACTTCTGTTTTGTTTGATCAGCCGATTTACTTCCGTGTTACGGACACCGTTTGGAAACAATTAAGGTATGTAAATAAACATGTACATAATATTTCTGTGCAAATAACTCATTTCACGACGTGTACATCTGCGGCTAATATGGAAAATATTGTTTTCTTCTCAAATTTAGCGGGTGCTGCTCTATAGTCCCGAAGATATGTTAAGCTTCAAAATAAAAGCGCGGCAGTATATTGACCTTGATTCTATCGCAACAACTAACAAAATGCACATATTTCATTTCTATTCTTAGCTTGTTAGCAAGCAGAAGGGTTAGTGCGCGGATGAAAGCTTTATTTTAGTCCAAAAATACAAGGGAATTACTGCAGCAGCTCTGTTAGATAAGGGTATAAAATATTTGAAAAACCAAAACAAATGGATGATAAAAATATGCCCAATCGGAGCAAACAACATTTGTTATTACCAGCATTCTCTTTCCATCTCTGGACAAACACAAGTCAATAGATGGCTGCTTAGGTCATGTGGATGTCAGTCAACATGAACAAAGCCCATGAAACAGAGATCCTTAAACAGTCCTTGTAAGTCCTGTTCTGTTGCCAGCAGATAAACATCATCTCCCAGCCGCAGTGGGACTTACTTCTTTATCTCGTCCTCCACAGCGGTCACGCCATCTTTATGCGGCTGCAGGACCTTGTGTGTGGCGCTGCCAAAGTCGCACAGCACGTAACTGCCCTGGTCGTTCAGGAGGATGTTCTCCACCTGCCAGGTGCACAGCAGCACAACACACTCAGCTCCTCCCACAAGACAAGAACAACTTTGGATGGATTTCACCATACAGTATGTTCACTTTGTAGGACACTCACAACTACTCTCATTAACTTATCTAGTACAACTCTTCAATCTACTTAGTAACACTGTTTAGTCTTTTTACTAGTTAGTATTTTTACTATTTAGTAACACTGTTTAGTCTTTTTACTAGTTAGTATTTTTACTATTTAGTAACACTGTTTAGTGTTTTTACTGTTTAGTGTTTTTACTATTTAGTAACACTGTTTAGTCTTTTTACTATTTAGTATTTTTACTATTTAGTAACACTGTTTAGTGTTTTTACTATTTAGTATTTTTACTATTTAGTAACACTGTTTAGTGTTTTTACTATTTAGTAACACTGTTTAGTGTTTTTACTATTTAGTATTTTTACTATTTAGTAACACTGTTTAGTGTTTTTACTATTTAGTAACACTGTTTAGTGTTTTTACTATTTAGTATTTTTACTATTTAGTAACACTGTTTAGTGTTTTTACTATTTAGTATTTTTACTATTTAGTAACATTGTTTAGTATTTTTACTATTTAGTAACACTGTTTAGTGTTTTTACTATTTAGTAACACTGTTTAGTCTTTTTACTATTTAGTAACACTGTTTAGTGTTTTTACTATTTAGTAACACTGTTTAGTCTTTTTACTATTTAGTAACACTGTTTAGTCCTTTTACTATTTAGTATTTTTACTATTTAGTAACACTGTTTAGTCTTTTTACTATTTAGTATTTTTACTATTTAGTAACACTGTTTAGTGTTTTTACTATTTAGTAACACTGTTTAGTCTTTTTACTATTTAGTATTTTTACTATTTAGTAACACTGTTTAGTGTTTTTACTATTTAGTAACACTGTTTAGTCTTTTTACTATTTAGTAACACTGTTTAGTGTTTTTACTATTTAGTAACACTGTTTAGTCTTTTTACTATTTAGTAACACTGTTTAGTCTTTTTACTATTTAGTAACACTGTTTAGTCTTTTTACTATTTAGTATTTTTACTATTTAGTAACACTGTTTAGTGTTTTTACTATTTAGTATTTTTACTATTTAGTAACACTGTTTAGTGTTTTTACTATTTAGTATTTTTACTATTTAGTAAAACTGTTTAGTGTTTTTACTATTTAGTATTTTTACTATTTAGTAACACTGTTTAGTGTTTTTACTATTTAGTATTTTTACTATTTAGTAACACTGTTTAGTGTTTTTACTATTTAGTAACACTGTTTAGTGTTTTTACTATTTAGTAACACTGTTTAGTCTTTTTACTATTTAGTAACACTGTTTAGTCTTTTTACTATTTAGTATTTTTACTATTTAGTAACACTGTTTAGTCTTTTTACTATTTAGTATTTTTACTATTTAGTAACACTGTTTAGTGTTTTTACTATTTAGTATTTTTACTATTTAGTAACACTGTTTAGTGTTTTTACTATTTACTATTTAGTAAAACTGTTTAGTGCTTTTACTATTTAGTATTTTTACTATTTAGTAACACTGTTTAGTGTTTTTACTATTTAGTATTTTTACTATTTAGTAACACTGTTTAGTGTTTTTACTATTTAGTAATTTTACTATTTAGTAACACTGTTTAGTCTTTTTACTATTTAGTATTTTTACTATTTAGTAACACTGTTTAGTGTTTTTACTATTTAGTAACACTGTTTAGTGTTTTTACTATTTAGTATTTTTACTATTTAGTAACACTGTTTAGTGTTTTTACTATTTAGTAACACTGTTTAGTGTTTTTACTATTTAGTATTTTTACTATTTAGTAACACTGTTTAGTGTTTTTACTATTTAGTATTTTTACTATTTAGTAACATTGTTTAGTATTTTTACTATTTAGTAACACTGTTTAGTGTTTTTACTATTTAGTAACACTGTTTAGTCTTTTTACTATTTAGTAACACTGTTTAGTGTTTTTACTATTTAGTAACACTGTTTAGTCTTTTTACTATTTAGTAACACTGTTTAGTCCTTTTACTATTTAGTATTTTTACTATTTAGTAACACTGTTTAGTCTTTTTACTATTTAGTATTTTTACTATTTAGTAACACTGTTTAGTGTTTTTACTATTTAGTAACACTGTTTAGTCTTTTTACTATTTAGTATTTTTACTATTTAGTAACACTGTTTAGTGTTTTTACTATTTAGTAACACTGTTTAGTCTTTTTACTATTTAGTAACACTGTTTAGTGTTTTTACTATTTAGTAACACTGTTTAGTCTTTTTACTATTTAGTAACACTGTTTAGTCTTTTTACTATTTAGTAACACTGTTTAGTCTTTTTACTATTTAGTATTTTTACTATTTAGTAACACTGTTTAGTGTTTTTACTATTTAGTATTTTTACTATTTAGTAACACTGTTTAGTGTTTTTACTATTTAGTATTTTTACTATTTAGTAAAACTGTTTAGTGTTTTTACTATTTAGTATTTTTACTATTTAGTAACACTGTTTAGTGTTTTTACTATTTAGTATTTTTACTATTTAGTAACACTGTTTAGTGTTTTTACTATTTAGTAACACTGTTTAGTGTTTTTACTATTTAGTAACACTGTTTAGTCTTTTTACTATTTAGTAACACTGTTTAGTCTTTTTACTATTTAGTATTTTTACTATTTAGTAACACTGTTTAGTCTTTTTACTATTTAGTATTTTTACTATTTAGTAACACTGTTTAGTGTTTTTACTATTTAGTATTTTTACTATTTAGTAACACTGTTTAGTGTTTTTACTATTTACTATTTAGTAAAACTGTTTAGTGCTTTTACTATTTAGTATTTTTACTATTTAGTAACACTGTTTAGTGTTTTTACTATTTAGTATTTTTACTATTTAGTAACACTGTTTAGTGTTTTTACTATTTAGTAATTTTACTATTTAGTAACACTGTTTAGTCTTTTTACTATTTAGTATTTTTACTATTTAGTAACACTGTTTAGTGTTTTTACTATTTAGTATTTTTACTATTTAGTAACACTGTTTAGTGTTTTTACTATTTAGTATTTTTACTATTTAGTAACACTGTTTAGTGTTTTTACTATTTAGTATTTTTACTATTTAGTAACACTGTTTAGTGTTTTTACTATTTAGTATTTTTACTAGATAGTAACACTGTTTAGTGTTTTTACTATTTAGTATTTTTACTATTTAGTAACACTGTTTAGTGTTTCTACTATTTAGTATTTTTACTATTTAGTAACACTGTTTAGTGTTTCTACTATTTAGTATTTTTACTATTTAGTAACACTGTTTAGTGTTTTTACTATTTAGTATTTTTACTATTTAGTAACACTGTTTAGTCTTTTTACTATTTAGTATTTTTACTATTTAGTAACACTGTTTAGTGTTTTTACTATTTAGTATTTTTACTATTTAGTAACACTGTTTAGTCTTTTTACTATTTAGTAACACAGTTCAATCTAGTTAGGGTAAGGGTTAGAACGATTATTAGTCTTATTGTTGTGATGCGTCTGTGAAATTAATACGATGCAGTATGCTTAAAATGATCAAAATACGTAAATATTACATTTTATTATGAATGTTACTACCGGTACATGACTTATATACTTACATCATGTATATATTACATGTTATTATGAATGTTACTACATGACATATATACTTACATCATGTATATATTACATGTTATTATGAATGTTACTACATGACATATATACTTACATCATGTATATATTACATGTTATTATGAATGTTACTACATGACATATATACTTACATCATGTATACATTACATGTTATTATGAATGTTACTACATGACATATATACTTACATCATGTATACATTACATGTTATTATGAATGTTACTACATGACATATATACTTACATCATGTATATATTACATGTTATTATGAATGTTACATGACATATATACTGACATCATGTATATATTACATGTTATTAGGAATGTTACTACATGACATATATACTGACATCATGTATATATTACATGTTATTATGAATGTTACTACATGACATATATACTTACATCATGTATATATTACATGTTATTATGAATGTTACTACATGACATATATACTTACATCATGTATATATTACATGTTATTATGAATGTTACTACATGACATATATACTTACATCATGTATATATTACATGTTATTATGAATGTTACTACATGACATATATACTGACATCATGTATATATTACATGTTATTATGAATGTTACTACATGACATATACTTACATCATGTATATATTACATGTTATTATGAATGTTACTACATGACATATATACTTACATCATGTATATATTACATGTTATTATGCATGTTACTACATGACATATATACTTACATCATGTATACATTACATGTTATGAATGTTACTACATGACATATATACTTACATCATGTATATATTACATGTTATTATGAATGTTACTACATGACATATATACTTACATCATGTATACATTACATGTTATTATGAATGTTACTACATGACATATATACTTACATCATGTATATATTACATGTTATTATGAATGTTACTACATGACATATATACTTACATCATGTATATATTACATGTTATTATGAATGTTACTACATGACATATATACTGACATCATGTATGTATTACATGTTATTATGAATGTTACTACATGACATATATACTGACATCATGTATATATTACATGTTATTATGAATGTTACTACATGACATATATACTTACATCATGTATATATTACATGTTATTATGAATGTTACTACATGACATATATACTTACATCATGTATATATTACATGTTATTATGAATGTTACTACATGACATATATACTTACATCATGTATATATTACATGTTATTATGAATGTTACTACATGACATATATACTGACATCATGTATATATTACATGTTATTATGAATGTTACTACATGACATATACTTACATCATGTATATATTACATGTTATTATGAATGTTACTACATGACATATATACTTACATCATGTATATATTACATGTTATTATGCATGTTACTACATGACATATATACTTATATCATGTATATATTACATGTTATTATGAATGTTACTACATGACATATATACTTACATCATGTATATATTACATGTTATTATGAATGTTACTACATGACATATATACTTACATCATGTATATATTACATGTTATTATGAATGTTACTACATGACATATATACTTACATCATGTATATATTACATGTTATTATGAATGTTACTACATGACATATATACTTACATCATGTATACATTACATGTTATTATGAATGTTACTACATGACATATATACTTACATCATGTATATATTACATGTTATTATGAATGTTACTACATGACATATATACTTACATCATGTATACATTACATGTTATTATAAATGATACACTACATATGTACTTACAGTGTGTATATAAAACCTAATGGAGGTTTTTGAATGTTTTTAGAGCACTTTATAAGCAGAATAGATCAACTCCTAGGAACTCCAATGTTAGCTGACTCTTTCTAATGTTTATTTTCGATTTAGAATGCATAAAAAAAATGAAAACATGTGTTCTTGTCTTAGATAGGGAATGTAAATGATAGGTCAAATTCCCCCCAAAAGTGCAGTTCCCCTGCAGGTGAAGGTAAGCCAAAGGGGTTACGGATGTGTGGACACATTTTGGACAAAGGTCCAATGTTGTGGATGAAAAAAGGCTGCAGACAATGGCGCTAACGATGACCTGATGGTCACTTCCCTCCGTGACGCATGACTGAGCCACCACGCTCTTTTGTGTCCCCGCACTGTTACATAAGCCACGGGGGCTCAACAGAGGCCCCGCACCCTTTTTCAGGTCGTCGGTCAGAAGCCCGCTGAGAAGCCCACAAAGACCTTCAAGCATGTGCAGAGTGGTCTGGCTGCTAAAGATGAAGTCAAACTTAGAGAACACGGGAGGTGCACAGGAAGGGAAGGAAATAAGAAGACAAGCTGGCAGAGGAAGTTGACCAAGCACATTTCTATGTCTCACTTCCCGGGCCAAGCCGCAAGTTCCCCCCTCTTGGTTTCAATTCCCTGTGAGACGAGTCCTCCTTACCTTGAGGTCTCGGTGGATGATGGGGGTCTTGCACTGGTGCAGCCGCGCCACCGCCTCGCACGTGTCACAGAAGACGTGCAAGACTTCGGCCTCGCTGAAGCCCACGTTCAGCCGCTGGTTCATCTGCTTCACCACCTGGCCCGCTGACACACACCATGTGGCCGACAATCAACTTCAGTGCAGGTGAAACCAAGATACTCACAATTTCAATACTTTAATAATGATTCGGGGTGCATGAGAAAACAGAAATACCGGCTCTCTGTTTGACCACAAGGTCATTGATTGTGTGAGTGCCCAACTTTTATCAAAACGTTCTGCTCTACTGGGAATCGTGACATACCCCCAAAAATAAAAAAATTAATATCCCGGATTACCCAGAATTCCCAGTTTTCCGGGACATTTTGCCCATTGTAAAGAATGGGCCAATTGTAGGGATGTCCGATAATGGCTTTTTGCCGATATCCGATATGCCGATATTGTCCAACTCTTTAATTACCGATACCGATATCAACCGATACCGATATCTACCGATATATACAGTCGTGGAATTAACACATTATTATGCCTAATTTGGACAACCAGGTATGGTGAAAATAAGGTACTTTTTTTAAAAATGAATCAAATAAAATAAGATAAATAAATTAAAAACATTTTCTTGAATAAAAAAGAAAGTAAAACAATATAAAAACAGTTACATAGAAACTAGTAATTAATGAAAATTTGTCAAATTAAGTGTTAAAGGTTAGTACTATTAGTGGAGCAGCAGCACGCACAATCATGTGTGCTTACGGACTGTATCCCTTGCAGACTGTATTGATATATATTGATATATAATGTAGGAAGCAGAATATTAATAACAGAAAGAAACAACCCTTTTGTGTGAATGAGGAGGGAGGTTTTTTGGGTTGGTGCACTAATTGTAAGTGTATCTTGTGTTTTTTATGTGGATTTAATTAAAAAACAAAAAAAACAAAAACGATACTGATAATAAAAAAAACGATACCGATAATTTTCGATATTACATTTTAACGCATTTATCGGCCGATAATATCGGCAGACCGATATTATCGGACATCTCTAGCCAATTGTCAAACATGCACATTTCTCTCACGATTTGAAGCGTTCCAACATCCACACACTCCACAACATTTTTGAAGCGTTTCCAGAAATTCCAACACCAACTCATTCATATCACCTAGGAGAAGTGTGCTATTATCCATATTTTTAAAAATTCCTGGTTTTCCGCAATTTCCAGGAAAATTCCCATTCAAATGAATGGACGTATTTATAGTCTACAATGCCCTAAATTCTCAAAATGTTTCGCATTTTTTAAACCCGATTCCGACCTTTCAACCATCCACCCACACTACTCTTCCTCGAATGCAAAACATGTTTTTCCTTTCCCAAAATTCCCGGTTTTCACGGAATTTTCTCCCCATTGACAGAGAATGGGCAATATTCAATCTACTGCATATCCCACATTTCTCATCCGCTTTGAAGCGTTCCAACATCCACACACTCCACTCACTTTAAACAAGCAAACTACCATTCTCCAAATTCAAAAAAATTCCAGGAATTGCAGGTTTTACAAATAACTATTTTCACCTCTCCCTGGAAAGTTTTCACAGGCCACATTTTTCAACCCTTTTATCATTCCACCTTCAAAACATCCCTTTTAGTTGGGACAACAAATTCTATTTTTTTCCGTAAAAATTCCTGTTTTTACCGAAATTCCAGGAATTCACAAATACCCATTCTCAATTCAAACTGTTACTACGTCAACATTTTTGAAGCGTTTCCAGAAATTCCAACACCAACTCATTCATATCACCTAGGAGAAGTGTGCTATTATCAATATTTTAAAAAATTCCTGGTTTTCCCCAATTTCCAGGAAAATTCCCATTCAAATGAATGGACGTATTTATAGTCTACAATGCCCTAAATTCTCAAAATGTTTCGCATTTTTCAAACCCGATTCCGACCTTTCAACCATCCACCCAGACTACTCTTCCTCGAATGCAAAACATTTTTTTCCTTTCCCAAAATTCCCGTTTTTCATGGAATTTTCTCCCCATTGACAGAGAATGGGCAATATTCAATCTACTGCATATCCCACATTTCTCATCCGCTTTGAAGCGTTCCAACATCCACACACTCCACTCACCCTGGACATTCAAGCCAGCATGTTTCCTGGTTTCGAAAATTACCAGGATTTTCCCCCCATTAAAAATAAATGGGCAATATATCTGTATAGATGTGACAAAAAATATTGTAGAAAGTATACCTTTACAGTACTCCATGAGGATGAGGACCTCCCACACGCTGTCTGACACTGTGTTGACGGCAGAGTCCAGGTAGCCCACAATGTTCTTATGGCCTGACAGCTCCTTCTGCAGGACATGGCGGGAACACAGGTCAAAAGTGGTAAAGGAATGGCTAAATCAGGCTAGAATGAAGGTTTTAGAATGGCCTTCCCAAAGTACTGACTTAAACATGTGGACCAGGGGTCACCAAGGGTTAAGCCCGCGGGCACCAGGTAGCCCGTAAGGACCAGATGAGTAGCCCGCTGGCCTGTTCTAAAAATAGCTCAAATAGCAGCACTTACCAGTGAGCTGCCTCTATTTTTAAAATTGTATTTATTTACTAGCAAGCTGGTCTTGCTTTGCCCGACATTTTTAATTCTAAGAGAGACAAAACTCAAATAGAATTTGAAAATCCAAGAAAATATTTTAAAGACTTGGTCTTCACTTGTTTAAATAATTTCATTATTTTTTTACTTTGCCTCTTATAACTTTCAGAAAGACAATTTTAGAGAAAAAATACGACCCTAAAAATGATTTTAGGATTTTTAAACACATATACCTTTTTACCTTTTAAATTCCTTCCTCTTCTTTCCTGACAATTTAAATCAATGTTCAAGTAAATTCATTTTTTTTATTGTAAAGAATAATAAATACATTTTAATTTAATTCTTCATTTTAGCTTCTGTTTTTACGACGAAGAATATTTGTGAAATATTTCTTCAAACTTATTAGGGACGGCGTGGCGAAGTTGGTAGAGTGGCTGTGCCAGCAATCGGAGTGTTGCTGGTTACTGGGGTTCAATCCCCACCTTCTACCTTCCTAGTCACGTCCGTTGTGTCCTTGGGCAAGACACTTCACCCTTGCTCCTGATGGCTGCTGGTTAGCGCCTTGCATGGCAGCTCCCTCCATCAGTGTGTGAATGTTTGTGTGAATGGGTGAATGTGGAAATAGTGTCAAAGCGCTTTGAGTACCTTGAAGGTAGAAAAGCGCTATACAAGTACAACCCATTTATCATTTATATACAACAACCTATCTGGACTCGATAAGAGAATTGATAAGGAATCGGTTCGATAAGAGGATTCGATAATAGGCTCGAACTCGATAATTCCTTATCAAACATCATCCCTAACCACAACACACCAGGTATGGCTTACATCCTTACAAAAAAAGAAAGGCGTCTCACCATGATGGTGATCTCCCGCTTGTGGACGTTGAGGTCGGGGACGTTGTTGACGTACATCCTCTTGAGGGCGCAGCGGACGCCGCTGTGCGTACGAGCCAGGAAGACCACGGAGAAGCCTCCTGCAAACACACATCAGCTGTTAATGTTACATCCCGCTGAGACACTCAAGTTCAAATGGACATATTTTGTAATAAATGGTGACGTGAAGAGATGGCTTGAATATTATTGTGTCAAGAAAAGCATGACTCATTAATGAGGTCACTCGGAGTTAACATGGCCAACAGCAAAAAGATGAATTTGCTATTTGGTTTATAAAAGTGATCGACCGCTGGGGTGTTTTTCAAGCCCATTATAATCATCAATAATGATTATTAGTAATCAAGGAGGCCGATAACCAATCTTTGGAGGCGTATTATTTGCAGTAGAAGTCATTTAAACATGAATATTATATGTCAGTGAACATCTGGACCAGGCTTTAAGTTGTTTTTTGAACATTATTTTGTAGGAAAGGTGTTTTATGCAGTGTTTAATTTATCATCAATAAACATTAGTATTACATGTGTCTAAGAGGAGCGTCAACATTGTATTTCAAAATATGGAAAATGGGTCAAAATATGACATTTGTCTACATCACAATAACTCATCTACTCCATTTTATACCTCTTTGTGTATTTAATACATTGTAAGGTTTCTGAAATATTGTCAGCATTTGAATAAAAACAATTCCGGGCTCCTTCACGTAGATTATAGTTAAGACATTTTTCAAGATGGCTGACATCATTTCTTACAGAAAGTATGAGAATGTGTGAGCTGCTGCCTCACCTTCTTCACTCATGTAATCATCTCAAGATATTTACACAAAGTTTGCATTTTGAAAGAGATCTTGATCTCAATGGGTTTCTTATCTGGTTAAATAACGGTTGTATTTTTATTTTGACATCTTCTTCTGTGGTGCTCATGTCCATCCATGTCTGTCGCCTTGTTATTTGATTGAATGACGGAACATGAAACTGGTGGCGCTCCTTTAATGAGCCCACACTGAGTGTTGCGGACGGAGGCTTGTCGTGCGACTCCATCGCTGCCGCAGCCAAAGCAAACAAAAACGGGAAGGAGACTCCAGGAAAGGACAAAAACTGGAAAATATATGAAAGTCGGTCCATCCATGAATAAGATTTCACACCACAAAAACATGTCTTTATCATTATTCGCTGCAAAAGTTCAGCCCAGTTTTCATCCGATCAGAATCATTCGAGTATCAAAACGTAAACTCCCCAAAAAAACACAAAAAATATCCTGGATTACCCAAAATTCCCCATTTTACAGGTCATTTTGCCCATTGAAAACGAACGGGCCAATTTTCAGAAATGCGCAACTCCCAAATTTCTCACCCGATTTAAACCATCCACACACTCCACTCACCTTGGACAATCCAACTAATATTTTCAAAGTAAAATAAAATAAAATTCCAGGAATTCCCTGAATTCCAAAGCCCTGTTTTCACCTCTTCCTGGAAAGTAAGTTTTCAACCGTTTTTGACCATTCCGCCTATAAGGCATTCCTTTTCGTTGGGACCGCAAACTCTCCTATTCTTTTACCGTACAAATTCCCAGTTTTCCTAAAATTCAGAAGTACCCATTCTCAATTCAAACTGGTACTACGTCAACATTTTTTAACCAATTCCAGAAATTCCAACACCAACCCATTCATATCATCTAGGACAGTTGTGCTATTATTAATATTTTCAAAGATTCCAGGTTTTCCCAAAATTTCCAGTAAATTCCCATTCAAATGAATGGACGTGTTCATAGTTCTACAATGCCCAAAATTGTCAAAATGTTTCACCATTTTTAAGCCCAATTCCGACCTTTCAACTGACCACGACTCTTCCCATTTACCAAACGTAAAACATGTTTCTCTTTCCCAAAATTCCTGGAATTTTCTCCCCGTTGAAAATGAATGGGCATTATACAATCTACCTATCTATATCCCACATTTCTCATCCGACTCGAACCTTTCCAACAGCCACACACTCAACTCACCCTGGACAATCAAACCAGCCTGTTTCTCGGTTTCGAAAATTTCCTGATTACCCGGAATTACCAGGAATATCCCCACACTGAAAATGAATGAGCAATATACAAACCTCTTCATATCCCACATTTCTCAACCGATTGGAACCGTTCCAACATCTACACTCACCCTGGACATTAAAGCCAGCATGTTTGCCGCTTTGGAAAGTTCCTTGATTACTCGGAATTACCAGGAATTTTTGCCCCCATTTGACAATGAATGGGCAATACACAAACCTCAACATATCCCACATTTGTCAACCGATACGAAGCGTTCCAACATCTACACACTCCACTCACCCTGGACATTCAAGCATTTCACTTCCACTCACGCCTGTCGGCGGTTCGGCGGCTTGCGCACATAGAGCATTCACACGCAATTCCTTCTGGAATTGCAAATGGTAGTTTAGAAAACAAGTAGCTCCTTCAGCCTGGCCTAACATTGTGAACCCTGAAGTTAAAGACTCCATCCAGCTCATGGTTTTGCACAAAAGTCCATACAATGCTTCATTCACTTGCCGTACAACAAGTCCTCAGCCAACGTTAACTCCGGCACCGACGTTCATCCAGGAGGCTAATAGTTGTACGTTCCTTTTCTAGACAATCAGGATGAGTTCATTGTGTTAGCAAAGCCCACACAATGGCCCACTTGTTGCTTGACAAGTTACCTCAGGTCAGCTCACGCTTGCCTGGATGATTGGTGAGGCGGGGGTGGGGACAAACGTGTGTTACTTGGAGAAGACAAGCTCCACGCCAGGTAGAAGCTGCTCACACAGAGGCTAGCAGAATGTAGCAACAGACTGAGACCAGCATACTGAAGGTAGGGCTGGCCGATAAAAGAATATCAATGTACATCGCAATGGACACGTAATCGACATCATTGCATTAATGACTTTCCCGAGTAATTATTTCCATGTATTAAAGACTAACAAGTATGATTCATTAACTATGAAGTCATGAACTTCACTAATAACAGGCTGACTGTAGCATCCCTTTAAAGAATGCTCAAATTGAACTGTGTGAATGTAGTTTTTAACACTAACCAAAACCAAGCGGTGAAATACGTTGGCGAAGACAACCATGGCAACTGGAAGATCAAAGCAGCGTCTAAATATCACTTCCAGCGGATTCCACATCCGTGTCATCACACTGACTATCCCTGCAACAGAAGATGTTTTTAGTGCAAGGTGAGACCCAACATCTGCCTTCAGACCACCTGCTCCAGGATCAGGTTCCCACTAAATCACCGCCCAAGGCCTTTGTCGCCTCTCCAAGTCTATGCCAGCCGCTGAGTGGAAGGAGAAGGGGTGGGGGTCTGGTGCATACCAACTTTTAGGACAAAAGGAGAGACCTCTCAACACTACACCCCCACGTGGACTGTACAGAACTCAAAATGGGGATAGTGACGCAAACATTGACCCAGGAAACACAGAGTTGTTCAACATTAGACCTTTTTCCGTCCAAAGTTTAGGAACTAGTTCCTGGAACTTAAATGTTTCCTGTGGACCTGTGTGGTTTGTGTTTTCACCACATTTCACAAATCAGGCATATGGAGGAGTGATTTAGTATATTTCTACACTGATACCATGTCAATAGACAATATTAACTCATATTTCTTTTACTTAAGTCTAAGTTAATGAAATACAACGAAACCATATGATTTAAAAACAACAGCGTATCGGATTTTAAATAAAAAGTCAACCTTTAGTCTACAGTGTCCAGCAGTCCGAAAGTGGTCCCGTTAGTAAACTACAACCTGCTCCCAATCAATGCTGAAGGTGAGAATTATTTTTGAAACAAAGTTTGAATGCAGAGTAGGAGGACTGGTTTTAAAACTGAAGAGTCAAAGCTCAACTGAAATGCTAGTGGAATGTAGAATGAATGGTAGAAAGGGTCTAAATCTTGAAGATCGGAAACTGTACCGAAAAGAAATACGAAGATCGAAATGTTCAATGTATCTTGTAATAGTTGGAATTATAGTATAAGACTCCTAGGCTGCATAATTATCTAAGAAAGTAGGCATACTCTCGGACTCACCGGGATTTTCACCCCACTCACCAGGGTGGGAGCTCAGTAACTCTACTGAGGTAAACAACCTGACAGTCCAAGTCCTGTCCAACTTTGGTCGCTAAAGGGAGGGAGTCAACCATTGAAAATGACATGTGTCTACCCAGAATTCAATGCTGCAACAGTACTACCTTTTCAGCTAATTTGGGGGATAAAGCAAAGTTGTTTTTTTTACAATGAAATATGTTACCCGATTGTATCAAACAATAGTTGATTGTTGGTAGGAATGGTTTGAATGTTGAAGATCAGAAACTGTACAGATGTGATCTACTCAGCTAATGGTTGTGCCCAACTTTGATTGTTAAAGGGAGCGATTCAACCATTGAACACGGCATGTGTCTACCCATGCTGCAACAGTGCTACCTTTTCAGGCTAATATTGGGGATAAAGCAACATTTTTTTTTTACAATTAAATATGTGACCTGATTTTATGAAACATTTACTTGCAAACAAGCCATCATTTAGGGGAATACAAGTTACATAAAGACATCCCTGGCTAAATCATGACACCTTCTGCTTGAATCTGTAGGTCAGCCACAACACATTCACACAATCTTTCATGAGGGTCAGCCCAGTCCTTAAGGTCAATTTCAGATGTAAAGAACAATATATGGATAATAAAGGTCAGTGCTTGTACCAGGCGACAACACAAACAGAATTAGCATTAGCATTCGGTTAACTTGGGTTTAGACTACACAGTGTGTCACTGATTACTTTTACAGCATAGTAAATAGTGAATAGTTGATGTGATTTACCTTCCTTTATATCACATTTCTCTTCAAATTACCAGGTTGTGGAGTCCCTGAGTAAGCAGCTTTAGGAACACCCCCAACCGTGTTCAACCAATCAGCGGTCGACAGCACAGCCCGACCCCGCTAAGGTTCCACAGGGAGTTTTTGAAAGTCCTGCTGTGCTACTACAAAACTACCGTATTTCCTTGAATAGCCGCAGGGGTGCTAATTAATTTAAAACCTCTTCTCACCCCTGCGTTTACCAAAAGCAGGCGAGATTGCCATGCATGCGGTAATTATTTTAAAACCTCTTCTCACTTTGGCGCTTACCTTATCATGAAAAGCACATTTAATAAAAAAAACGTTATTATGGTCTTACCTTTAGGTATAAATGAGTCCATGCCAGCTCCTTTTGAAGAAAAGCATCGATATAGAAGTCTTCCTTCAGTATTAAAAGTCTCTCTGTCTCGATGGAGATCTTCCTTTTAAGTATTACCTCCTGCTTCCATTGAAAGTCCACTTTAGAAAACTGTTTTATTTTAGATATATAATCCTCCATGGTAAAACAATGGCTGCGCACTATTGCTGCTGTTGTCTTCTTCTGCAGCACAGGTCTTCTGCAGTACCAGCAGTCGCAAGAAGGATCACTAGCGCCCTCTACCACCAGGAGGCGGGAGTCATTTAATGACTCATGTTTGACCCGGCAGAAGTGCCAAGCATGCGCTAATTATTTCGCAAAACGAGTTTGACCCGGCTGTAATTCTAGGCATGCGATTACCATATTCCCGGCGCCAATTCAAGGAAATACGGTAAATTAAGTTCCTAAAGAAACAAATCTACCCAGGGAAGTTTTTGGTGGAAACACAGGGTAAATGGGAAAGTTCCTACACCCATTGGCAACAGAAATGACAAGGATGGCCAGGACAAAACCAAGAGTGGATTGATTGCTGATGTCTAACTTGTCACGTTGTCTCCATGTCCACATCTTGATTGATTGGTGAACGCCAAGTGGTCCTTAACCGGTTTGTCATACAGCTGCCAGACAAACTGCGATGCCCACAAATCTCTGCAGGCCGGCTGTCCGTCTTGTTAATTAGCAGTGAAGTTGGGACTTAGCTGACGCGCCACAATGAAAAGTCAACATGAGGTCAGCGCTCAGTGAGATGAGGTTTGGGTAGATCTTACTAGAGAACTGTCCCTGCCTCCCACGTATTCTTTCTTGGAACGTCGTCTTCCCTGCCACGTAGAGGAGCCAGGTACTGTGCAGGTCTAAAGGAAACCGCCTGCCAGATAAACACCAGTGTGATGAATCCATAGGAATATGTCGCAATCTGCAGCGACTGACATGTTTGAGCTGGGCAGATGTTCCTCCTCTGAAGCATGATGTCATCCCTCATAACACACCCCTCCCCCGTATTTGTGTTTTCTTTACAACCAACAGCTTGGGACTTCTCTTCTCTCGCAGCAATCTGAAAACGTGGCTCAGCTCTGTCACTTTTGTATCAGCGTTGGAGAGAGAAGCACTTTTTTTTTCTTTCAAAGCCGACAGAGGTATTTCCTCTTGGAAGGCCACCCCGCCACCCGCTAACGTTTCCTCTAAGAGCTCAGACACTAGTAAAGATAACGGACTTAAAAGTACTTTCACTAAGCCACAAGGACGAGAAAATGTTTGGGCTGCAGGTTCCAGTTCTTCTCAACGTAAACAAAGAGGATCTCCTTCTTTGTTTGGTTTCAAGTCCAGCAATCACATCAATAAAAAACATCTCTACTGTGTTGAGGACCAACAGCTGCATTTGTTACATCACACCAAACCTCAGGACTAGATTTCCCTGATCCCGTCTCAGGGTCTTTTGCCAGCTGTTCCAGCTAATTACCAAGAATGACTTTTGGATTTGTGAGATTTAGCAAATCCTTGGAGATTTTGCTATTATACGGGCTAATCGCTTAGCAAAAAGCAGCCAATGTTACCGGGTCAAAATAAAAGTTCAGTTTGAGGGATTGGCGGGGGAGTTCCTGGCTTGTTACTTTCAGGGAGTTGAGGAAAGACACTGTGTTTGAGAAATCAAACTAATTTAGCGCATGTACACAAGCATTCTACAACCTTAATCGGATCGGGTTTGGCTTTTGAAAAGTCGCACTAACACACCTAGATTACTTCTGGATCTGCCTCCTGGGAGCCTTTTGGCCATGGAGACCAGCTGCTAGGTCTCTGCCACACCAGAGTCCGTTTGGAGAGACTGGAGGAGATGCGGCTGAAGAGACAGGACTGCGGAGCTGGCGGACAAGCTTCACAGTGTCTTGTCTGAATCAGCAGGTATTGGACGTATCCTCGCTTATCCAGGCGGACTGGACACTGGCCGAGAGTTGGTGGGCAGCCGAGGGTGCTTGCTTTGTTGGGTCTGCTCCTGTCTCTGGCCATGCTCCCCCCACCCCAGCAGACGCTGGCGTGGAACACCCCAGAGGCCACCACAGTGTATATGTTTTTGTTACTTTTCTGGCTGTGTGTAGAAGTGTCAGGTTGCATCAGCTCTGCTCTTTTAATGTCCTTTGATGTTTCCCTCTTACACACATGTTTATGTGTGCTATGGCTATGAGTTTTTTTTCCTTGGCCGCAGTCTGGACCCCCTCTTTAGGGGCCCAGGCCCCGTCACCAGCGTTTACCTGTTTCTTGCCTTTTTTGTAAACGGCGCCGGAAGTTCGGCAAACCCGTCAGCGATCCTGTTCTGTCTCCCTGTAATGTTTGTCTGATCTTGAATGGGATTGTGCTGAAAATGTTAATTTCCCCTCTGGGATTATTTAAGTATTTCTGATTCTAATTCTGATTACAAAAAGCAGATCTCTCGAGTGTGCTGCCCGAAGGGGAGCCTTTGTGTTGCATTTGTATGTAGAAGGTTGGGATGCTCCATGTGCCACTCCACCAGGACACGTCTCTATGCACCACTGACCCGTGGGTCTGCAAACACCAGGTCCTTGGAACCCACTTCAGGCCCTTACAAGTCACACCACACTGACAGTACGCATGCAAAAATAGACGTTTCGACACGCGGCCGAGAGATTCTGCACTTTGGGACGGATCAACGCGGGAGACCTGGTCTCTCAAAGCCAGACGTGGAAAACGGAGAGTGAGAGCATTTTTCCTACTTAGTCCCAGCCAATTGGGGCGAGGCGAGGAAAGGAGCATCATTGGAGGTGGTGATGGTGGGAGGATGACGTTTGTCATTTGATCCAAAGAAGCAATCACATTTCCCTCTAACTTGTTTCTGGCATCGCCCAAGAGACCGCATCCTAGTCCTGGACAGTACCATATCAGTACATAAAACCTATCCACGCTGTACCTAACCTCATGATAAAAGAATAAATGATCAATCAACCATTTGTAACCATAAGACCATGAAAAGTCCATGGTTCCATTCCCCCTCCGGGGGGTTGTAACCACATACTTGACAACAACTCAAAGGGGATGCGGAGAGGCAGCGCCATGAGGCCCCAGCGAGCGAGCACAAAGGCGGCGTTAGCGTTCTTTCTGCGGCACTACGATGACGAGACAATAAGGCACAATGTTGCCATTCATCCGCCATACAGTATGCTAATCATGCCACTTCTCACCAGCCTAGAGGAACGGCTTTCTCTAAAACCATCTCAAACTGCACACGATATATTTGTACTACTTCATGCCCAGTTAGCCTGTTTTTGTGAAAAGTGACTTGAGCTACATGACGTTGCAAAACATGCTTCGCTACACATATTACAATATTTTGTCTTTTTATAGCAAATGTGCTAACCTAGCATTGTGTTGCTGTTAGAATGTGAGTGTAATGTTAGCACTTTAGCCCACTGACAATATCTATGCTAGTGTTGCTAACGTTTGTGTGCTTCTATTCCACTGAGGTTTATTTCAGTGCCGATTCAGGTTATTAGTAGTCATAATGGCAGATAATGGATATTTGCAGGCGATATTCATGTGCAGTACAAGTTATTTGAACATGAATATTTGATGTCAGTACACATCTGGACAAGGCTTGAAGTTGTTTTTTGAACATTATTTTTTCGGAAAGGTGGCACCAGAAGTGACATAATGTGTGATGTTGTGTTTCATTTATCACAAAAAAACGAGCAAACTCTTCCAAAAGATGGCACCATAGCACAAATAAATAAAACACTTTTTGAAAACTTTTTTCTTTTCATTGCCCCAGCGGAGGAATATCCATAAATTAGCCGCACCGTCTTAAAAGCCGCAGGGTTGAATGTGGAAGATAAAAGTAGCAGCTTATAGTCTGGAATAGGGTTGTCCCGATATTTTGGTACCGGTACCAAAATGTATTTCAATACTTTTCTAAATAAAGGGCACCACAAAAAATGTCATTATTGTCTTTATTTGAACAAAAAATCTTAGCGTGCATTAAACATATGTTTATTATTGTCATTTAGTCCTTAAATACATATACTAGACAACTTGTCTTTTAGTAGTAAGTAAACAAACAAAGACTCCTAATTAGTCTGCTGACGTATGCAGTAACATATTGTGTCATTTATACACCTATTATTTTGTACACATTATGAGGGACAAACTGTAAAAATTTATTATTAATCTACTTGTTCATTTACTGTTAATATCTGCTTATTTTCTCTTTTAACATGTTCTATGTACACTTCTGTTCAAATGTAATAATCACTTATTCTTCTCTTCTTTGATACTTGACATTAGTTTTGGATGATACCACACATTTAAGTATGGATCCGATACCAAGTAGTTACAGGATCATACATTGGTCATATTCAAAGTCCTCATGTGTCCAGGGATATATTTACTGACTTTATAAACATAATATGAATTTTATAAACAGGAAAAAAGATGTAATCATAGTAGTATCGACAAGATACGCTCCTGTACTTGGTATCATCACAGTGCCTGTCTGGTGTAGAACCAGGAATTATGGTGTGGGGTTGTTTTTCAGGAGTTGGGCTTGGCCCTTTAGTTCCAGTGAAAGGAACTTTGAATGCTCCATGATACCAAAACATTTTGGACAATTCCATGCTTCCAACCTTGTGGGAACAGTTTGGAGCGGGCCCCTTCCTCTTCCAACATGACTGTGCGCCAGTGCACTAAGCAAGGTCCATAAAGACATGGATGACAGAGTCTGGTGTGGATGAACTTGACTGGCCTGCACAGAGTCCTGACCAGAACCCGATAGATCACCTTTGGGATGAATTAGAACGGAGACTGAGAGCCAGGCCTTCTCCACCAACATCAGTGTGTGACCTCACTGATGCACTTTTGGAAGAATGGTGGAAAATTCCTATGAACACACTCCGCAACCTTGTGGACAGCCTTCCCAGAAGATATAAACACACTCCGCAACTTTGTGGACAGCCTTCCCAGAAGAGTTGAAGCTGTAATAGCTGCAAAAGGTCATATTGAACCCTATGGGTTAGGAATGGGATGGCACTTCAAGTTCGTATGAGTCAAGGCAGGTGGCCAAATACTTTTGGTAATATATATATATATATATATATCAAAATGCCAAATATTGGCTCCGATAATGGGTGGATCCTTAATCTATGAGATGAAGAGTGTATTGGTCAAGTGTAGACATAAGCGCCTCTTGGAGACAGCTCATTAGCACTAATTAACTGGTGTTCCCAATAGGGTTCCCTAAAAGCAATTTGAAAAGCTCTGAATGCCAGTTCACAGACTGGCTTACGGACAAGAGTGTTTTCAGAGGATATATGTGGCGACTTGTATGATAAATACTTTAAAAAGGGAGTGTTGCTTCTGATCCCATCATTAGAGCGTGTGATAGTCTGTGCCGCCAGCAGCAAGCGTGGCGTCGCTCCAGGCTGTCGGCTCGCCGAGCGCCAGAGCAAACGTTTCCAGATTTTGCTGACGGGCAGGCAAACAAAGTCTGCTTGTGTGGAGCAGGCTGTGACGGTCACGTCAACAAAAAGGCAGGGACAGACTCAGAAGAGCAGTCAGCTGAGCATAAAAACGCATGGAAGGACCGATTCTAACAGGAAGTGAAACCACGTCCCTGTATTAAGTCAGGGTGAAAGGTCAGCCACAAGCCACACCACTGTGGTCAATAAATCACGGTATGATGCAAACGTCAGTCACAGGGTCAGGGGTGTTCAAACTTTTTCCACTGAAAAATGAGAAGAATGCGTGGGCCATTTTGATATTTGTAACTTTCAAGTTTTGGGGAATGTCCCAGGGACCCAAATGTGTCTCAGTCCTTAAAGAGTTAAAAAATAAAATCATATATTTATGTTTTTAATCTCAAAACTTAAATATCCATAGATCTTAAGAGCTATCCATTGTCATAACGTTGTTTTTTTTATGACTTTTTTCCCCCCGTTTTTATGGCAAGAATACAAAATACGCAATATTTTTCCAAAAACAATTTCCAAAACGGAATATTTCATCTGAAGTAATTGCAGCCTTAAATTGCTTCCGGTTCATTATAATTTTTTGAGCAATGCCAGATTAAAAAAAATAAAAATTCACATTAAAAATCTCGGGGATCCAAAAGGCCCCACTCATAAGTGTATAAAAAAAACAATTTTTAATATATGACCTATTTTTAATGCTCAAACCTCCAAATCCACTTCAGATGAATCCATCGATTATAAGTTTGTATTATTTTTGAGTAATGAGTTTTAAGGGGAAAAAACTGCCTACATTACAGCTTTGTGTTATTACTGTCAATAATGTAACATTTTCTCGTTACATTTGACATGTTTGCTCTTTTATTGCAGTGTTAAAAAATGAGCTGCGGGCCTCCAAACATATTGCTGGCTATTGTGGCCAAACAGCTCCATTTTTCTTTCATCTGACCACAGAACTTTCCTCCAGAAGGTCTTATCTTTGTCCATGTGATGTCAGATTAGGGCTGCAACTAACGATTCATTTGATAATCGATTAATCTGTCGATTATTACTTCGATTAATCGATTAATAATCGGATAAAAGAGACAAACTACATTTCTATCATTTCCAGTATTTTATTGAAAAAAAACAGGATACTGGCACCATACTTATTTTGATTATTGTTTCTCAGCTGTTTGTAAATGTTGCAGTTTATAAATAAAGATGTATTTAAAAAAAAAAAAAAAAAAAAGCCTCTGCGCATGCGCATAGCATAGATCCAACGAATCGATGACTAAATTAATCGGCAACTATTTTTATAATCGATTTTAATCTATTTAATCGATTAGTTGTTGCAGCCCTATGTCAGATAAAACAAAAATGGAGCTGTTTGGCCACAATACCCAGAAATATGTTTGGAGGAGAAAAGGTGAGGCCTTAAATCCCAGGAACACAATGCCTACCGTCAAGCATGGTGGTGGTAGTATTATGCTCTGGGCCTGATTTGCTCCCAATGGAACTGCTGCTTTAAATGGGACAATGAAAAAGGAGGATTAGCTCCAAATTCTTCAGGACAAACTGAAACCATCAGCCCGGAGGTTGGGTCTTGGGCGCAGTTGGGTGTTCCAACAGGACAATGACCCCCAAACACACCTCAAAAGTGGTAAAGGGATGGCTAAATCAGGCTAGAATGAAGGTTTTAGAATGGCCTTCCCAAAGTCCTGACTTAAAGGTGTGGACAATGCTGAAGAAACAAGTCCATGTCAGAAAAGCAACACATTTAGCTGAACTGCACCAATTTAGTGGTCAAGTGGTCAAGCAGAAGCTTGTGGATGGCTACCAAAAGCGCCTTATTGCAGGTCAACTTGCCAAAGGACATGTAAGCAAATATTAACATTGCTGTATGTATACTTTTGACCCTCACATTTTCAGTAGAGCCATAATAAATTCATAAAAGAAGCAAACTTCATGAATGTTTTCGTGAGCAACAAGTGTGTGCTCCAATCACTACATCACAACAACAACAAGTATGTGCTCCAATCACTACATCACAAACAAATAAGAGTTGTAGAAATGATTGGAAACTCAAGACAGCCATGACATTGTTATTTTGACTTTTGGTATTAGTGTTCCTGAAAAGAGCCAAACACACATACTGTGCATCTAAATGTGTATATATCATGTATACACACATACACATTGGCCCCCCCAGACACATTTTCTCTCTCAATGTGGCCCCCCCGAGTCAAAATATTTGCCCAGCTCTGCTCTACGCGGTGCGATGCGCCTTGTTTTATTGAACTCATGACGTCTTGCGAGCCAGGTTACATTTTAAATGTTGTTTAAACTACTTGTGGTCAATAATTGTCTAATGTATCATTATTTATCATTTGGAAGACTCCCAAAATGCAACACGGAACAACACAGGAAGTCCTTCATACCGACAGCCATCAGACTGTATAATGCATATGTTCCTTTTTGACTGTACTTAAATGTATAATGTATTTATATTATTCACATGTGAATAATGCTGTATAATAGACTGTATTTATGTTATTCACATGTGAATAATGCTGTATAATAGACTGTATTTATATTATTCACATGTGAATAATGCTGTATAATAGACTGTATTTATATTATTCACATGTGAATAATGCTGTATAATAGACTTGTATTTATATTATTCACATGTGAATAATGCTGTATAATAGACTGTATTTATATTATTCACATGTGAATAATGCTGTATAATAGACTGTATTTATATTATTCACATGTGATAAATTCTGTATAATAGACTGTATGTATGTTATTCACATGTGAATAATGCTGTATAATAGACTGTATTTATATTATTCACATGTGAATAATGCTGTATAATAGACTGTATTTATATTATTCACATGTGAATAATGCTGTATAATAGACTGTATTTATATTATTCACATGTGAATAATGCTGTATAATAGACTGTATTTATATTATTCACATGTGAATAATGCTGTATAATAGACTGTATTTATATTATTCACATGTGAATAATGCTGTATAATAGACTGTATTTATGTTATTCACATGTGAATAATGCTGTATAATAGACTGTATTTATATTATTCACATGTGAATAATGCTGTATAATAGACTGTATTTATGTTATTCACATGTGAATAATGCTGTATAATAGACTGTATTTATATTATTCACATGTGAATAATGCTGTATAATAGACTGTATTTATATTATTCACATGTGAATAATGCTGTATAATAGACTGTATTTATATTATTCACATGTGAATAATGCTGTATAATAGACTGTATTTATATTATTCACATGTGAATAATGCTGTATAATAGACTGTATTTATATTATTCACATGTGATAAATTCTGTATAATAGACTGCATGTATATTATTCACATGTGAATAATGCTGTATAATAGACTGTATTTATATTATTCACATGTGAATAATGCTGTATAATAGACTTGTATTTATATTATTCACATGTGAATATTCTGTATAATAGACTGTATTTATATTATTCACGTGATAAATTCTGTATAATAGACTGTATGTATATTATTCACATGTGAATAATGCTGTATAATAGACTGTATTTATATTATTCACATGTGAATAATGCTGTATAATAGACTTGTATTTATATTATTCACATGTGATAAATTCTGTATAATAGACTGTATTTACACTACCGTTCAAAAGTTTGGGGTCACATGTAAATGTCCTTATTTTTGAAGGAAAAGCACTGTACTTTTCAATGAAGATAACTTTAAACTAGTCTTAACTTTAAAGAAATACACTCTATACATTGCTAATGTGGTAAATGACTATTCTAGCTGCAAATGTCTGGTTTTTGGTGCAATATCTACATAGGTGTATAGAGGCCCATTTCCAGAAACTATCACTCCAGTGTTCTAATGGTACAATGTGTTTGCTCATTGGTTCAGAAGGCTAATTGATGATTAGAAAACCCTTGTGCAATCATGTTCACACATCTGAAAACAGTTTTGCTCGTTACAGAAGCTACAAAACTGACCTTCCTTTGAGCAGATTGAGTTTCTGGAGCATCACATTTGTGGGGTCAATTAAACGCTCAAAATGGCCAGAAAAAGAGAACTTTCATCTGAAACTCGACAGTCTATTCTTGTTCTTAGAAATGAAGGCTATTCCACAAAATTGTTTGGGTGACCCCAAACTTTTGAACGGTAGTGTATATTATTCACATGTAAAAAATACGTAAATGTTTGTCTATTGTGAGCGAACTGTGGTGCTGAATTTCCCCCAGGGATCAATAAAGTACTTTCTATTCTATTTCCATGATCGTGCATCCATAATTTCTACGAGGTACCCTGGGCCCACAAAAACCAAGCCACTGACACCCATACTGTAGCATCACACACTGATCCCTCTTCTTATTCTCTGGCAGACCAGCTGTGTGAAGACACATAGTGCTACCTAATCTATTTGTGGCGGTCCAAATGTACTGTTAGCGAGCCACCACAATGAAATGGACGTGCGGGGAACACTCGTTCAGTTCTCAGTGATCAACCAAGGTTCCAGATTGTGTTCAACATCAGAAGGGAAAAATAAAACTTGTTTTCTGATACTTTTTCCAATATCAAATGAATGCTGAAGCCCCGGGGGCCTCTGGACAGGAGAGGGCCCACTCGCTCCCTTTGCCATTTCCGGGGAGCCATCGACGTTTGGCGTGGAGCACAAATGGAGGAGATAGCCACATTAAAAGCGCTAGTGGCGCAGATCATTCAAAGTTTGGCTGGGAGGGAACCTTGTGATGTTCATTAAACCGGCAGCTGGGTAATGGCTCAAGAAGAAGAGGGAAAGATGAAAAACATCACATGATGGCGTTGACTACCTCGGCCTCAGCAGAAGGGTTTGGGTTGCTACAATATTGTGTAAAAACATAATAGTATGTCCTACAAAACAAGTACAGTACCGTAAACTCCAGACTATTAGCCACTATTTGTTTTCCCTACACTTTGCACCATGTGACTTAAAAAAACGGTAGGGCTAATTGATGGATTTTTCTTCGCATGTTACAAATAGTTGTTTTTTTAAACAAGCAAACACACTGATAAGGTGTGTTATTTATCCATGTAGTGCTTTCATCTGGAAGTAAATGTGCCGTTCTGCCTTCTAGTCCTCCATAGCGTTTCTACATGTATGGATTCAACATTCACCACTTTGTAAGTTTTACAATATAACTAAAACAATTCTTACTTACTAAACCGCCCCGTGTGTGATGTCTGGAGGAGTGTGTTCATGCATATTTGTACGTGCTATCGTAATGTCATCAAGCTAGCGTCGTTAGCATGAGCTAACACGCTAACTAGAGATGTCCGATAATATCGGTCTGCCGATAATATCGGTCTGCCGATATTATCGGCCGATAAATGCGTTAAAATGTAATATCGGAAATTATCTGTATCGTTTTTTTTTATTATCAGTATCGGGTTTTTTTAATGTATTTTTTTATTAAATCCACATAAAAAAACACAAGATACACTTACAATTAGTGCACCAACCCAAAAAACCTCCCTCCCCCATTTACACTCATTCACACAAAAGGGTTGTTTCTTTCTGTTATTAATATTCTGCTTCCTACATTATATATCAATATATATCAATACAGTCTGCAAGGGATACAGTCCGTAAGCACACATGATTGTGCGTGCTGCTGCTCCACTAATAGTACTAACCTTTAACAGTTAATTTTACACATTTTCATTAATTACTAGTTTCTATGTAACTGTTTTTATATTGTTTTACTTTCTTTTTTATTCAAGAAAATGTTTTTAATGTATTTATCTTATTTTATTTGATTCATTTTTTAAAAAGTACCTTATCTTCACCATACATGGTTGTCCAAATTAGGCATAATAATGTGTTAATTCCACGACTGTATATATCGGTTGATATCGGTATCGGTTGATATCGGTATCTGTAATTAAAGAGTTGGACAATATCTGCATATCGGCAAAAAGCCATTATCGGACATCCCTAACGGTAACACATTTGCAAGTAACTGTGTTAGTGTTATTAACTTACAATGGCATTATTTTTGTATCGTTTCAGTTTTGTAAATATACCAAGACGTCACCGTGGACTTATTGAGTCTGTTTAGCTGTTTGGAGAGATATCTTGCGCAGCTAGCGGGACTACCATGACTTCTGTTATGTTTGATCAGCCGTTTTACTGCCTTGTTGCAGACACCGATTGGAAACAATGAAGGTATGTATATAAACATTTACAGAATATTTCTGCGTAAACAACTCATTTCACAACGTATACTGTATATCTGTGGCTTATAGTCCGGTGCGGTTACCATATGGAAGTTTTTTTCCCCCCCTAAGATTTAGTGGGTGCGGCTAAGGGTGTAACAGTACGTGTATTTGTATTGAACCGTTTCGGTACGGGGGTTCCGGTTCGGTTCGGAGGTGTACCGAACGAGTTTCCACACGGACATATTAAGTAGCGTAACACATGTTGTGTACACAATGCACCCCAAGGCACAACACACGGCATGCTAGCAGCTAACGGGCTAGGATAGACTGACCATATGTCCTCTTTTCACCGGACATGTCCTCTTTTGCGGAGTTTCTTAAATGCCTCAAATGTCCGGCATTTTGAGTTAGGGTTGCGTGTATTTTCAATGTACGTTCAGGGTTAAGAAGGGGTTAAAAACAAAAACAGCAGCATTGGTGAGGGAGGGGCAGAGACAGAGAGAGAGAGAGAGAGAGAGTTATGATAAACACGCATGCGTCGCCAGGCTCTGCTTTTTATCCATAGATTTATCCGATTTTATTTTTATTATCTATAGCAGGGGTGTCAAAAGTGTCATTTGCGGCCCACAGCTAATGTTTTAAAGGCCCACGGCACATTCTAAAAATACTATTAAAATAAACAAAAACATAACAAAAATGAAATTAAAAAGCTTAAAGGTTAAATGTCATTTAGAAAAAGTTGCAATGTTGACTAATAAAACAAAGCTGTTTTTTTTCTTCTTTCAAACGGTCATTGCTCAAAACATAATATTGAATCAAAATCAATGTTGTTATGAATTATTGACCTATCCAAGGTTCCGATTACTTCACATCAAATATTACACTAAGACAAATATTTTTGGTGGAAGATTTTGCAAATTTGGTAAATAAATAACCCAAAAATGTATATTTTCTTGTTATCTTACTGTACCAAAAATGAACCGAACCGTGACCTCTAAACCGAGGTACGTACCGAACCGAAATTTTAGTGTACCGTTACACCCCTAGGTGCGGCTAATATACCTATAGTCCGGAAAATATGGTAGTTTACTAAAGTCATGTAATAATATTGTCATTGGAGAGCAGACATTTGTAGGTGTCTCCCTTGGGCTGCTTCTCCACCGTGGAACTATTTTGTTATTTACGTTGCACACGGACGTCTTTGAGTGACGGGCTGGAGGTCAGAGTTGTGTCTGTGCAGCGGAGGTCATGCTCGCTCATCCAGTTTGCGACACATCAACACATCAAGGGCACCTTCTCAATATTTTCATGGATAAAAGCCTTGGACTTTCGCAGCCGGCTATTGCTGCACGATTAGTAATTAACAGAAAGTATGGGAATGTGTGAGCTGCTGCCAGCTTTTCTGTACTTATATAATAATCTACACTCCATTGTAACTGTATTTCAAACAGTATTTAATTAAAGTTTTTTTTCTTTTTTAGAAGGCATGTTAGGTGTTAAGATTGTGATGTTTTGGGAGGAAAAGTAATCGATTCATTCATTTCAATGGAAGGGGATGCTTTAAGTCGAGCTTCTTTTCCTGTTAGATCAAAAAACTACATTTTCCAATTTTAACCGCGATTCTTATTTGTAGTAGATCAGGCCCTAAATTGCCTGTGACATTTACTAAATCGTCTTGGTTGTCTATTTCCTGTCTGCTGATGCAGGAAAAAAGCTTGGATGGCACAGAGAGAAAGGTACAAAGAAGAGAGAAAACGAGAGGCCTCCATAAATGTGAAAAGAATCAATTTATTTTATTTTTCTCTCTCAATTTCATCAGTTTCATAAACATTTCACGAAAAAAAAAAAAAAAAGTGTCCCGGGAAATCAGGATCTCAATACTGAGGTTTACTTGTATGACTGTTTTTTTCGTTGTTTTTTTTAAAGGTGATGAATTCAATTCTGTACTAGCACAGCACGCACATGTCGTTAGCTAGCTAGCTGTTTGATTTAGCAACATTCAGCTAGCACATTGAAGTGTGCAACAAATGACTTCCTGCTAGTGAATGTTTGTGTCCAATGAAAGAGACTTTTATTAAGAGAGCAAAATCAGCACGTGGAACCAATGACAAGACGTGAGTGTGTGCTGGGGACACGTCCAGCAAGTCACATGACCCCTGCAACATTTCATTGGTTTTTTTAACGCACATTTGATCACTTCTTCTTTTTCTTGTTGTTGTTGCAGAAGACAGGAACTTCAAATAATAGCACTGCTTACTGTTGCTAGGCAGATTTAGCTGGCAGCAGCACACACTTTTATGGGAAACAGCGGCGGTTGCCGGGTAAACTACGGCCAGGTGGCCTAACCAGTCCTGTCACATGACAGGCCACTGACAGGAAGTGAGCGGGAACAGGTTTACCGTGTGACACAGCGGCGTGTTTACGAGATGACGCGGACATTTTCAATGCGACGTGTTGAAGCATAAACAAAGACTCAACATGCTTTGTTTTAATCAATCCATTGATTAAAAGGCCATTCTAAAAAAAAAAATAATTCTAGCCTGATTTAGCCATTCCTTTACCACTTTTGAGGTGTGTTTGGGGTCATTGTCCTGTTGGAACACCCAACTGCGCCCAAGACCCAACCTCTGGGCTGATGACTTTAGCGCAGGGGTCACCAACGCGGTGCCCGCGGGCACCAGGTAGCCCGTAAGGACCAGATGAGTAGCCCGCTGGCCTGTTCTAAAAATAGCTCAAATAGCAGCACTTACCAGTGAGCTGCCTCTATTTTTTAAATTTTATTTATTTACTAGCAAGCTGGTCTCGCTTTGCTCGACATTTTTAATTCTAAGAGAGACAAAACTCAAATAGAATTTGAAAATCCAAGAAAATATTTTAAAGACTTGGTCTTCACTTGTTTAAATAAATTCATTATTTTTTTACTTTGCTTCTTATAACTTTCAGAAAGACAATTTTAGAGAAAAAATACAACCTTAAAAATGATTTTAGGATTTTTAAACACATATACCTTTTTACCTTTTAAATTCCTTCCTCTTCTTTCCTGACAATTTAAATCAATGTTCAAGTAAATTTATTTTTTTTGTTGTAAAGAATAATAAATACATTTTAATTTAATTCTTCATTTAAGCTTCTGTTTTTTCGACGAAGAATATTTGTGAAATATTTCTTCAAACTTATTATGGTTAAAATTCAAAAAAATTATTCTGGAAAATCTAGAAAATCTGTAGAATCAAATTTAAATCTTATTTCAAAATCTTTTGAATTTCTTTTAAAATTTTTGTTCTGGAAAATATAGAAGAAATAATGATTTGTCTTTGTTAGAAATATAGCTTGGTCCAATTTGTTATATATATTCTAACAAAGTGCAGATTGGATTTTAACCTATTTAACACATGTCATCAAAATTCTAAAATTAATCTTAATCAGGAAAAATTACTAATGATGTTCCATAAATTATTTTTTCAAAAAGATTCAAATTAGCTAGTTTTTCTCTTCTTTTTTTCGGTTGAATTTTGAATTTTAAAGAGTCGAAATTGAAGATAAACTATGTTTCAAAATGTAATTGTCATTTTTTTTCGTGTTTTCTCCTCTTTTAAACCGTTCAATTAAGTGTAAATATCATTAATTATTAATAATAACATAGAGTTAAAGGTAAATTGAGCAAATTGGCTATTTCTGGCAATTTATTTAAGTGTGTATCAAACTGGTAGCCCTTCGCATTAATCACTACCCAAGAAGTAGCTCTCGGTTTTAAAAAGGTTGGTGACCCCTGCTGTAGCTTGTCCTGAACAATTTGGAGGTAATCCTCCTTTTTCATTGTCCCATTTAAAGCAGCAGTTCCATTGGCAGCAAATCAGGCCCAGAGCATAATACTACCACCACCATGCTTGACGGTAGGAATGGTGTTCCTGGGGTTAAAGGCCTCACCTTTTCTCCTCCAAACATATTGCTGGGTATTGTGGCCAAACAGCTCCATTTTTGTTTCCTCTGACATCACATGGACAAAGATAAAACCTTCTGGAGGAAAGTTCTGTGGTCAGATGAAAGAAGAATGGAGCTGTTTGGCCACAATAGCCAGCAATATGTTTGGAGGCCCGCAGCTCATTTTTTAACATTGGAATAAAAGAGCAAACATGTCAAATGTAACGAGAAAATGTTACATTATTGACAGTAATAACACAAAGCTGTAATGTAGGCAGTTTTTTTCCCTTAAAACTGTCATTAATCAAAAACAATACAAACTTATAATCGATGGATACATCTGAAGTTGATCTGGAGGTTTGACCGTTAAAAATAGGTCATATATTAAAATAAATAATTTTTATACACTTTTATGAGTGGGGGCTTTTGGATACAGAGATTTTTAATGTGAATTTTTTTTTTTTTTAACTGGCATTGCTCAAAAAATTATAATAAATCGGAAGCAATTTAAGGCTGCAATTACTTCAAATGAAATATTCCGTTTTGAAAATTGTTTTTGGAAAAATATTGCGTATTTTGTGTTCTTGCCATAAAAACGGGGGAAAAAGTCATTAAAAAAAAAAAACGTTATGCCAATGGATAAGTCTTAAGATGTATAGATATTTAAGTTTTGAGATTAAAAACATAAATATATGATTTTATTTTTTAACAATTTTAGGACTGTGACACATTTGGGTCCCTGGGACATTCCCCAAAACTAACGGTTGCAATATATATTGTTTTGAAAATGACAAATATCAAAATGGCCCCTGCATTCGTTTCATTTTTCAGTGGAAAAAGTTTGGACACCCCTGACTCGGTGACTGACATTTGCATCATACCGTGATTTATTGACCACAGTGGTGTGGTCATTACTCAAAAGTAATTCAAACTTATAATTAGAGATGTCCGATAATATCGGCCTGCCGATATTATCGGCCGATATATGCGTTAAAATGTAATATCGGAAATTATCGGTATCGTTTTTTTAATTATCGGTATCGTTTTTTTTTGTTTTTTTAAATTAAATCCACATAAAAAACACAAGATACACTTACAATTAGTGCACCAACCCAAAAAACCTCCCTCCCCCATTTACACTCATTCACACAAAAGGGTTGTTTCTTTCTGTTATTAATATTCTGCTTCCTACATTATATATCAATATATATCAATACAGTCTGCAAGGGATACAGTCCGTAAGCACACATGATTGTGCGTGCTGCTGCTCCACTAATAGTACTAACCTTTAAGAGTTAATTTTACTAATTTTCATTCATTACTAGTTTTTATGTAACTGTTTTTATATTGTTTTACTTTCTTTTTTATTCAAGAAAATGTTTTTAATTTATTTATCTTATTTTACTAATTTTTTTTAAAAAGTACCTTATCTTCACCATACCTGGTTGTCCAAATTAGGCATAATAATGTGTTAATTCCACGACTGTATATATCGGTTGATATCGGTATCGGTTGATATCGGTATCGGTAATTAAAGAGTTGGACAATATCGGAATATCGGATATCGGCAAAAAGCCATTATCGGACATCCCTACTTATAATCGATGGATACATCTGAAGTTGATCTGGAGGTTTGAGCGTTAAATATAGGTCAATATGTTTGGAGGTGAAAAGGTGAGGCCTTTAATCCCAGGAACACTATCCCTACCGTCAAGCATGGTGGTTGTAGTATTATGCTCTGGGCCTGATTTGCTGCTTTTAATGGCACAATGAAAAAGGAGGATTACCTCGAAATCTTTCAGGACAAGCTAAAATCATCAGCCCGGAGGTTGGGTCTTGTTGGGTGTTCCAACAGGACAATGACCCCAAACACACCTCAAAAGTGGTAAAGGGATGGCTAAATCAGGCTAGAATGAAGGTTTTAGAATGGCCTTCCCAAAGTCCTGACTTAAAGGTGTGGACAATGCTGAAGAAACAAGTCCATGTCAGAAAAGCAACACATTTAGCTGAACTGCAGCAATTTAGTGGTCAAGTGGTCAAGCAGAAGCTTGTGGATGGCTACCAAAAGCGCCTTATTGCAGGTCAACTTGCCAAGGAAGCAAATATTAACATTGCTGTATGTATACTTTTGACTTTTGCTCACATTTTCAGTAGAGCCATAATAAATTCATAAAAGAAGCAAACTTCATGAATGTTGTTTGTAAGCAACAAGTATGTGCTCCAATCACTACATCACAACAACAACAACAAGTATGTGCTCCAATCACTACATCACAACAACATAAGAGTTGTAGAAATGATTGGAAACTCAAGACAGCCATGACATGATGTTCTTTACACATGTATGTACACTTATGACCACCACTGCATGTCATGAAGTCAGAGAGTGTGTACAAGTCATGAAGTCAGAGAGTGTGTACAAGTCATGAAGTCAGAGAGTGTGTACAAGTCATGAAGTCAGAGAGTGTGTAGAAGTGAAGTCAGAGAGTGTGTACAAGTCATGAAGTCAGAGAGTGTGTACAAGTCATGAAGTCAGAGTGTGTACAAGTCATGAAGTCAGAGAGTGTGTACAAGTCATGAAGTCAGAGAGTGTGTACAAGTGAAGTCAGAGAGTGTGTAGAAGTGAAGTCAGAGAGTGTGTAGAAGTGAAGTCAGAGAGTGTGTACAAGTCATGAAGTCAGAGAGTGTGTACAAGTCATGAAGTCAGAGTGTGTACAAGTCATGAAGTCAGAGAGTGTGTACAAGTGAAGTCAGAGAGTGTGTACAAGTGAAGTCAGAGAGTGTGTACAAGTCATGAAGTCAGAGAGTGTGTACAAGTCATGAAGTCAGAGAGTGTGTAGAAGTGAAGTCAGAGAGTGTGTACAAGTCATGAAGTCAGAGAGTGTGTACAAGTCATGAAGTCAGAGAGTGTGTACAAGTCATGAAGTCAGAGTGTGTACAAGTCATGAAGTCAGAGAGTGTGTACAAGTGAAGTCAGAGAGTGTGTACAAGTCATGAAGTCAGAGAGTGTGTACAAGTCATGAAGTCAGAGAGTGTGTACAAGTCATGAAGTCAGAGAGTGTGTACAAGTGAAGCCAGAGAGTGTGTACAAGTGAAGTAAGAGAGTGTGTACAAGTGAAGTCAGAGAGTGTGTAGAAGTGAAGTCAGAGAGTGTGTAGAAGTGAAGTCAGAGAGTGTGTACAAGTCATGAAGTCAGAGAGTGTGTACAAGTCATGAAGTCAGAGAGTGTGTACAAGTCATGAAGTCAGAGAGTGTGTACAAGTCATGAAGTCAGAGAGTGTGTAGAAGTGAAGTCAGAGAGTGTGTACAAGTCATGAAGTCAGAGAGTGTGTACAAGTCATGAAGTCAGAGTGTGTACAAGTCATGAAGTCAGAGAGTGTGTACAAGTGAAGTCAGAGAGTGTGTACAAGTGAAGTCAGAGAGTGTGTACAAGTCATGAAGTCAGAGAGTGTGTACAAGTCATGAAGTCAGAGAGTGTGTAGAAGTGAAGTCAGAGAGTGTGTACAAGTCATGAAGTCAGAGAGTGTGTACAAGTCATGAAGTCAGAGAGTGTGTACAAGTCATGAAGTCAGAGTGTGTACAAGTCATGAAGTCAGAGAGTGTGTACAAGTGAAGTCAGAGAGTGTGTACAAGTCATGAAGTCAGAGAGTGTGTACAAGTCATGAAGTCAGAGAGTGTGTACAAGTCATGAAGTCAGAGAGTGTGTACAAGTGAAGCCAGAGAGTGTGTACAAGTGAAGTAAGAGAGTGTGTACAAGTGAAGTCAGAGAGTGTGTAGAAGTGAAGTCAGAGAGTGTGTAGAAGTGAAGTCAGAGAGTGTGTACAAGTCATGAAGTCAGAGAGTGTGTACAAGTCATGAAGTCAGAGAGTGTGTACAAGTCATGAAGTCAGAGAGTGTGTACAAGTCATGAAGTCAGAGAGTGTGTAGAAGTGAAGTCAGAGAGTGTGTACAAGTGAAGTCAGAGAGTGTTTGGAAGGGTGTGTCCATGCTGGCTAACTCACCCTCAGCTACGAGCTCCTCCACGGTCACTTGATAGCGGCCCACGGCGAACACTTTCCCCAAGTAGCTGCTGAGGCCGCAGCCGCCAGAGCCGCCGAGTCCCGCACTCTCACTCTTTGGCATCCGGGAGAACTTCTTCATCTTTTCTCCTTTTGTTCACCCCCAAAACAAGTGGAACACTTTCAGCGTCTTCCTATCTTGTCTCCCCCCGCATGGAGCCTCCGGCGAGGACCACACGCCCCCCCCAGGACGCGGCTCAGGTCGTGCGGGCGACAGCGTCCACCTTGGCGGGGACACAACCACCACAAGCAGGCGGCTGGTTAGCTGCTTTGACACATCGGGCTCGGGCGGGGGGTGGACTAATGAGTTGCCGCAGTTCGGACAGTAAAAAAGGCCGAAAAAGCAGGTCAAAGTGCCGCCGAGTCGACCTCCGAAGTGGCCGCGGAGTGCTCGGCTTCCACGCGCGCGCAAGCTCGGCTCAAGCTAGCAGGCTAACTAGCGAGCTAACAGGCTACTTCCGCCGCGAGGAGGCAGGTGAAGCAGTCAGGGCGGCGTAAGAGGGCTCCTCCTCGGGTTGGGCCTCAGCACTCGTCCGCCGCGTCTCCGCCTCGCTTCCCTTCTGCCATCTTGGCTCAACTTGGCAACGATGGAGTCTACGTAATGAGGGGGGGCGGCAACTTTCTCAGCCAATCATGACCTGGTCACGCCCCTCCACCTTATCTGGTCACGCCCCCTTTAGTGGTGTTTTGCTATGGATAACTCAAACTAATCCAAAAAAAGTACATTTGACAAACAATTAGTGTAACATTTACACACGTCATCAATAACGTACGGAGCCCCCAAAGGGACATGGGGGAATATTTTTTTGTATGATTTTTTTTTTTTTTTTAGACATGTATCTCATGCGCACGAGAAAGTTTTTCGAGAAACTTTTTATAAAGTTATAAAAAAATAAAAAATACTTTTTTTATATTTTATAATATAACAAGATAGTTTCTCGTGCGCACGAGATACATGTCTAATTTTTTTTTTTTTAAAACAATTATACAATTTTATTTATTTTTTTAATTATAAAACATTTTTCCCCCCATGTCCCTTTAGGGGCTCCGTAATAACGCAATCGTTAGCATTTCTATTAGCATGATAACTGTTAGCAAATTTGTTATACACTTTAGCATGGAATATTTTGTTACTTGACGAATGATGCCTGTTAGCATGCTACCGTTAGTATGCTAACTATTTTTTTAAGCTAATTTTATAGGCGTACACCTCAGTCATATTTTGATACTTAATGCTAATGTTAGCATGCTAGCTTCTTTTTTTAGCTGATTTAACAGTTTGTTTTGATATTCCATTAACCCTTGTGTGGTGTTCGGGTCTGTGGGACGCGTTTTCGATTTTTATTAATGTTAGCATAGTACTGTTAGCATGCTAGCTTTTGTTTTCGCTCATTTTGCTCATATTTTTTGTTGTTTTACACTTTCTGGCCAGTGTGGTAACTGTTAGCATGCTAGTTTTTTGCTTATTTAGCAGGCATATACTTCAGCATCAAATACTTTACTTGTTGAATGATACCTGCAAGCATGCTAATGTTAGTATGCTATTTATAATAATAATAATAATAATAATAGCTTTTATTTGTAAAAAGCACTTTACATTGAGCAAACAACCTCAAAGTGCTACAGTGTATTAATAAAAAGATAATAAAAAAATAAAAATAAAAAAAACTAGAACAGCCTAATAGCTAGAACTAGTTTGCATATATTGGAAAAAAAAGGCTTTTTTAAAAAGAAGGGGTTTTAAGCCTTTTTTAAAAGCATCCACAGTCTGTGGTGCCCTCAGGTGGTCAGGGAGAGCGTTCCACAGACTGGGAGCGGCGGAGAAGAAAGCCCGGTCTCCCATCTATTTTATTTTTTGAGCTAATTTTGTAAGTAGACACCTCAGTCTGTTGCCTATAAATGTCTGTTCTTGATCATCCTGTGCACACTTAAAACGTATTTTCATCTTGTGAAGGCGATGTTTTAGCTGGAAATTGCACAAAAAGTGGAAAAAACACTAAGACTATGAAAGATAATGAAAGAAATCAAAACATAATGTTTCCATAAGTTTTTGTCCAAAATGAAATGGTTACTAAAATAAAAACAGCGGGTGTTTTTGGTGTGGGTCCCTGTCACGTCTTTTAAAGCCATTTGGCTACTTTCCTGTGTCATTTCCAGTAAAGAAAAAGAAAACTGCTTGAGCGCAATCTATACATCTATAATTATGGATATTGTGTATATCCATCCATCCATTTTCTACGGCTTGCCCCTCTCGGGGTAACGGGGGAGGCTGGAACCTATCCCAGCTGCACTCGGGCGAAAGGCAGGGTACATACCCGCATGTGAAGTGAAGTGAAGTGAATTACATTTATATAGCGCTTTTTCTCAAGTGACTCAAAGCGCTTTACATTGTGAAACCCAATATCTAAGTTACATTTAAACCAGTGTGGGTGGCACTGGGAGCAGGTGGGTAAAGTGTCTTGCCCAAGGACACAACGGCAGTGACTAGGATGGCGGAAGCGGGGATCGAACCTGCAACCCTCAAGTTGCTGGCACGGCCGCTCTACCAACCGAGCTATACCGTATGTGTACGTATGTATTTATAAACTTACATATGTATACATACACATGTATATTAGGGCTGCAACAACTAATCGATTAAATCGATTAAAATCGATTATAAAAATAGTTGCCGATTAATTTAGTCATCGATTCGTTGGATCTATGCTATGCGCAGAAGCTTTTTTTTTTTTTTTTAAATAAACCTTTATTTATAAACGGCAACATGTACAAACAGCTGAGAAACAATAATCAAAATAAGTATGGTGCCAGTATGCTGTTTTTTTCAATAAAATACTGGAAAGGATAGAAATGTAGTCTGTCTCTTTTATCCGATTATTAATCGAAGTAATAATCGACAGATTAATCGATTATCAAATTAATTGTTAGTTGCAGCCCTAATGTATATATGTGTGTGTTTATATACATGTATCTATTCTATATATGTATATAGAAGCAAGTGTTTACATAAACATGTATATATATTTACATATAGATCGAGTCAAGGTGGGGGGGGGGGGGTTTTCTGGACCGAAAATGACACAGGAAGGTAGCAAAGATGTGTTGGGGGCCCAAATGAAAGATATTTGCCATTTCTATTTTAATAATCCTCTGCAGTAGACATTGTTTTTTGGTCTGGTTTTTTTATCCATCCCATCCATCCATTTTCTACCGCTTGTCTCTTTTTTTGGGGTCGCGGGGGGTGCTGGAGCCTATCTCAGCTGCATTCGGGCGGAAGGCGGGGTACACCCTGGACAAGTCGCCACCTCATCACAGGGCCAACACAGATAGACAGATAACATTCACACTCACATTCACACACTAGGGACCATTTAGTGTGGCCAATCAACCTATCCGTGCATGTCTTTGGAGGTGGGAGGGGCCTATCCCCAGGTGCATGTCTTTGGAGGTGGGAGGGGCCTATCCCCAGGTGCATGTCTTTGGAGGTGGGAGGGGCCTAACCCCAGGTGCATGTCGTTGGCGGTGTCTTTGTGTGTTTGTTTTTTTGTTTTATTAATATCAGGGGGCAATAAAATGTGTCTTTAACGATTCCGATTCGGAGCTCACCTTTTAACTCGGGCAGACAGAAACAAGACAACTATAGAATTTGTCAGAGATTTTTAATTGTTCCAACTGGTATACAAGAGGAAAACTTTGCAGAGAGCGATCGTAACCAACACTTACATGTAGCACACATGAATCCATTGAACATGCTAAGAGACTGGTATAGATAATAATAATAATAATAATAATAATAATAATAATAGATTTTATTTGTATAAAGCACTTTATATTGAGTAAACAATCTCAAAGTGAAATATATATGAAATATGACTTACTTCACCAATTATTATTATTAAAATGATTACTATTATTTATTTACTTATTTTTATTGTGATTACTTATGGAGTTTATTGTGAATAAATTGTGAACAGGAAGTGAACAAAAAGTTTTAGCAACTGTTATGTAAAGAAAAGGGGTAGGATTAAATAAGCTGTGCTTCTTCCTACTCCTTTTCGAACATGTTGAAAAGAGAAACTGGAAATTGTGATGTATCATGTTGTATGCTTGCATGTTCCAAATAAACTCAAACTCAACTCAACTCAACTCTAAGTGCTACAGTGTATTAACAATAAATAAATAAAATAAAATAGAGACAAAATATAATAAAATAAATAAATAAAAATAAACAGTAGAACAGCCAAATAGTTATAGCTAGTATGCAAATATCTAAAAAAAAAAAAAAGGCTTTTTTTAAAAAAGGCGCTTTTAAGCCTTTTTTAAAAGCATCCACGGTCTGTGGTGCCCTCAGGTGGTCAGGGAGAGCGTTGCACAGACTGGGAGCGGCGGAGCGGAAAGCTCGGAGTAAAATGAGATGAGTAAAATGTGCTTATAGTGCCACGTTGTTTAGATTAGTTGTAATTATTTATTGCTAAGCGTAAATTTGTACCGATGGTGTGCATTTTTAATCCATTTTCTCCACGTACCAGTCCGGCAGGAAGGAATAAGATGAGTTCCTGTGAACAGAGTAGGTCACATCGGAGCTCTCTTCCCTGGAGAACAGATATACCACGCTGCAATAGAGAGAATACCTGTTAGCAGGCTAAAGTTCTATCTTTTTAAACAAAAGGTCTCACCAGGGATCGTCTTCGGTCGCCACCTTCTTGACAAAAGACAGGAATTTGCTGCAGAAGTTCATGCAGACGTTTGGCTTCCAGAAGTTTCCCTCACACTGCTGAAAAGATACAAATAAAGTTACTCTTTGTTTGCCATTGCAATAACATCTAACAACAACAACAGTCTACCTCAGCAATCCTAGGAATATCGCTGACTTCAAAAGTCTCCACAGACTCAACAATTTTGTCTTCATTTTGGAAGCCTGCGACGATGCGAGGGACTCCGAGGACGTAGGTCTGTGCCCACCACTTGTAGAGCTTATACCTGACAAGAAAGAAAATGAGTCAGAGAACAAAGCGAAATAAGATCTACTAGGCTGCGTCCACATTATTGGTTTGGTACTCTGTTATGGACCAAACATTTTCAAAGATTGCTTTTGGTGCAAATGACTTATCACTCATACTAGTATTTTTTATTATTGGACCAAATGATAATTTTTTGTCTGGGAGATGGCGCCGCTGTAGTGGCTGCTGTCCGCAGGAGCTCAGGACTCTTGTCTTTCCCCCTTTGTGTTGGTGATGTTTCCCTCTTGTTTCTTCTGTGTTTCTTGGATCGGCCCTCTCCAGGACTGTGCAACAAGGGCTGACACTTTAGTGGCTTCTGCCCAGCTTTTTGGTGCTTTTTTTGGGAACTTTAGGATGCGCCTCGGGGGAAGCCGTGGCTTTGTTTGCGCCAGAGACAGGCTGCTGGCTCGCTGCCGCGCTGGAGTCGGCGTGTAGAAACCGGAAGAGATGCGCAGGAGGAGACAGGGCTGTGGCGCTAGTAGCGTTGGGCGTCGGGATAGACAAGCTTCACGGAACCCTGGCTGAGTGGGCATGTATCTCTGCCACGCTGGAGTCGGCGTGTAGAAACCGGAAGAGATGCGCAGGAGGAGACAGGGCTGTGGCGCTAGTAGCGTTGGGCGTCGGGATAGACAAGCTTCACGGAACCCTGGCTGAGTGGGCATGTATCTCTGCCACGCTGGAGTCGGCGTGTAGAAACCGGAAGAGATGCGCAGGAGGAGATAGGGCTGTGGCGCTAGTAGCGTTGGGCGTCGGGATAGACGAGCTTCACGGAACCCTGGCTGAGTTGGCGTCTATCGGACACTTCTGTCTTTTTGGATGGATTCTCGCTAATCCGCGTGGACTGGACATTGGCCAAGAGCTTGTGGTGGGCAGCCTCGGCTTCCTTGGTTGCTTTGTTGATGTTGACGATCTGTCACACCACATCTTATGTTTCCTTAGATTGTGTTTATTTCCTGTGGAGCGCTCCTATTTCTGGTTCCTTTTCCTGCATGACTCTTCCCCTCACCGGCCGCTGATTGGCAGCCTGGCCACACCGGGTAGTGGTTGTCAATCAGCTGGCTTCTATAAATGCCTGCACGGCCCTTTCATCTGGGCTCGAGGATTGTTTCTGTTACTGTTAGCTGCATGAATGCTCATCCTGTGTTGAATATAATTGTAGTGGTTTCCCTTTGGTGGATTCTCCTGATCACAACAGACCTTCACGGGAGCCCGGGAGTCCGGTTTTAACAATGCTTTTATTGTTGTGCACACGCTCCAGGACAGTACTCTGTTCGGCAACTTCCGGTCTTTTCCTGCTGAGTGGACACGCCAGGACAGCACTCGGCTCTGCGACTTTTCAGTCTCGTCCGGGTTGGCGTACCTTCCGTCTGTCTCTCTCGCGCGCGGCGTGGTCTCGGGCGTGTGTGGAGCGTCTGGCTCCAACTCCAACTCGTGTGTCATGGCCCCGGCCGCTGCTGATGAGCATGACAAGTGATTGGATGATTAGCCCCAGCTGGGCAATCCAATCACCTGCCAGCTGTGCTTCGAGACCGGTCCTTACACACCCCATTCCGCAGCAGGCGCGCAGACCACGCCCCCCTCCACAATAATTATATACTTGTCTTACCTGCACGTCATCCTCCTGTCTCCTGCTTCTTGGGGTCAGGACTACCGCAGCCATGCGAGTACGTGACAGAATCTTCTGTCTGTGAATCAGCTCCATGACGCCGACATGGAGCTGATGTTTTGGACCGTACATGTCTTGGAGGACATTAAGGCCAGGTTTGTGCGGTTCCAACTCACGGCAAGCTCGCTCCTTCTCCCTCTGCCGCCGCCTCCCGCGCTGCGCCCAGCACAGCCACCGCCTTCCGCTCTTCCAGTGGGACTTCCAACACCTCTTCCTGCCTAGTTTCAAGTGGGTCTGCCGACACAACCATCTGGCTTGTCTCAAGTGAGTCTACCGACGACGCCACGTCCAGCTCGTACCCCAGCCCGGCCTCTTCCTGCTAGTCCAGTGATGTCTCCTCTGGAGCCCACCGCGCTGTCCTATTGGGACTCTGCACGGGACTTCCATGCATCCATCCATCTTCTTCCGCTTATCCGAGGTCGGGTCGCGGGGGCAGCAGCCTAAGCAGGGAAACACAGACTTTCCTCTCCCCAGCCACTTCGTCCAGCTCTTCCCGGGGGATCCCGAGGCGTTCCCAGGCCAGCCGGGAGACATAGTCTTCCCAACGTGTCCTGGGTCTTCCCCGTGGCCACCGGTTGGACGTGCCCTAAACACCTCCCTAGGGAGGCATTCGGGTCGCATCCTGACCAGATGCCCGAACCACCTCATCTGGCTCCTCTCCATGTGGAGGAGCAGCGGCTTTACTTTAAGTTCCTCCCGGATGACAGAGCTTCTCACCCTATCTCTAAGGGAGAGCCCCGCCACCCGGCGGGGGAAACTAATTTCGGCCGCTTGTACCCGTGATCTTGTCCTTTCGGTCATAACGCAAAGCTCATGACCATAGGTGAGGATGGGAACGTAGATGGACCGGTAAATTGAGAGCTTTGCCTTACGGCTCAGCTCCTCTTCACCACAACGGATCGATACAGCGTCCGCATTACTGAAGACGCCGCACCGATCCGCCTGTCGATCTCACCATCCACTCTTCCCTCACTCGTGAACAAGACTCTGAGGTACTTGAACTCCTCCACTTGGGGCAGGGTCTCCTCCCCAACCCGGAGATGGCACTCCACCCTTTTCCGGGCGAGAACCATGGACTCGGACTTGGAGGTGCTGATTCTCATCCCGGTCGCTTCACACTCGGCTGCGAACCGATCCAGTGAGAGCTGAAGATCCTGGCCAGATGAAGCCATCAGGACCACATCATCTGCAAAAAGCAGAGACCTAATTCTGCAGCCACCAAAACCGGATCCCCTCAACGCCTTGACTGCACCTAGAAATTCTGTCCATGAAAGTTCTGAACAGAATGGGTGACAAAGGGCAGCCTTGGCGGAGTCCAACCCTCACTGGAAACGTGTCCAACTTACTGCCGGCAATGCGGACCAAGCTCTGACACTGATCGTACAGGGAGCGAACCGCCACAATCAGACAGTCCGATACCCCATACTCTCTGAGCACTCCCCACAGGACTTCCCGAGGGACACGGTCGAATTCCTTCTCCAAGTCCACAAAGCACATGTAGACTGGTTGGGCAAACTCCCATGCACCCTCAAGGACCCTGCCGAGAGTATAGAGCTGGTCCACAGTTCCACAACCAGGACGAAAACCGCACTGTTCCTCCTGAATCCGAGGTTTGACTATCCGGCGTAGCCTGCTCTCCAGTACACCTGAATAAACCTTACCGGGAAGTGTGATCCCACGATAGTTGGAACACACCCTACGGTTCCCCTTCTTAAAGAGAGGAACCACCACCCCGGTCTGCCAATCCAGAGGTACCGCTCCCGATGTCCACGCGATGCTGAAGAGTCTTGTCAACCAAGACAGCCCCACAGCATCCAGAGCCTTAAGGAACTCCGGGCGGTCTTCATCCACCCCCGGGGCCTTGCCACAGAGGAGCTTTTTAACTACCTCAACAACCTCAGCCCCAGAAATAGGAGAGCCCACCACAGATTCCCCAGGCACAGCTTCCTCATAGGAAGACGTGTTGGTGGGATTGAGGAGGTCTTCGAAGTATTCCCTCCACCGATCCACAACATCCGCAGTCGAGGTCAGCAGAACACCATCCCCACCATACACGGTGTTGACAGTGCACTGCTTTCCCTTCCTGAGGCGGCGGATGGTGGTCCAGAATCGCTTCGAAGCCGTCCAGAAGTCGTTTTCCATGGCACGGGACGTGTCGTTGTCAAATTAACCTCCATAAATGCTGGCTGGAAAATTGCAACATTACCTAAAGGCAGTCCGCAGCGAGTATGCCCGTTTTCCCCCCAAGTGTTTGAGCCACTACCGAGTCTGCAACCAGACGTAACGCCATGTGGAACAAAGGTATGGAAATATGGTACCGTTTGACTTTACGTGAATCGTTCCCTTTACTAACAACGGAATTCAGTCAGTCCCTTTAAACGTACCAAATTCGGTACCCATTCCTAAGCAATGCCAACCTGGGGAAATTGTAACGCTGCTGGCCGGTGTGCACTCCTGCTGTCTTCAGCTCAACGTAGCAGGCTGGAGGATCCGGGGCATTAGGATCTTTATCTCGGCAATCCACATGACCGGAGAACAGGAGACTGTGATCTTCGAGACGGGTTTGGACCACGATGTAGAAACCCTCGATAGCGTTGACCACGCCACTTGGATCCGGTAAACCATCAATGGTATCTTCAGGGACAAATAGTATATCAATTGTAACAGAACAAAACCAGAGTACAAAACAATGAAATAGACCAGGGGTCCCCAAACTATGGCCCGCCAGCGCCCACAATCCGGCCAGCGGGACGTCCCAAGTTTAAAATAAATACAGGGTTTCTTCTATATGTATTTAATCGTGGCGTGGCGCCACGGCTAAATTGAAGATGCCACACCTTAAAAGTTAGAATTTTTGTATTTATTTATGTGCGAACAAATATATTTTGTATGAATGGATGTATAACGTGTATTACCTAGTGATGCGCAGAAAATGTGGCCACTGAAAAACTTTGATCAACCATGAGCAAGACGCACGCCAGTGTCTGGAGCCTCCGCGGTAAGACGAGGCGCCGCCCGCGCACCCGCGTTCCCGCACTTTTGCTATGGTGGTTGGCGGCTTGGGCGATGGGGCGGCGTCTTTCCAGCAGCGGGACGCGCACAGGCCCGCTTTGCATTCCAGCCCGACCCACGCAGCCTTAAGAGCAAATCCTTGTCCGGAAGTTATGGCTCTGACTTGTCAACTTCTCTTACCCGCATTTTTTTAACATGTGATGCCAGATGTACAACAGTGGCGATTGCTAAAGACTGTAAGGGAAGTTTAGCTTACCCTAAAATATAAAAAATAGTGGTCAGATATATTCTTTTGTGTTTGCATTTCATTGAATAAATGTGTTAGGATGTGTCTAACTTTTGTTTACAATCAGCTAGATTTACTTTACAAAAGATAATTGTGGGATATTTTTCTTGTTGCCCCACTTATGTTTGATTCTATTAAAGGTTTGGATATATTTTGAGAAAAAGAAGCCGGAGAGGTAAATTGTGGGGACCCCTGAAATAGACCCTCCTACCTGAACACATGTACTGGACAAACTTGTGGCCCAAGTATAAGCCCATTTCATGACTCTCAATGAGATGGGCTTCACTTTGGCGAGCAGCTTCTGTTTCTCCATCACTGATGTAAAGCGTTCCTCTGAACTTGGTGACGGCCAGCGACCAGATTGACAAGTTGTTATATGGTGTTGTCAACAAGCGTGCCAAGCGGCCACGGTCTGTCACAAAGTCCAAATCCAAAGCTCTGAGGAGAGAGAAAAAGGTCAAATGCATGAAATGTATCATGTAACTCACAGGTGTCCAAACTTTTTCCACACTAAATAGAATCAATGCATGCGCGGGCCATTTTGATATTTTACATTTTAAAACCAATACAATATATCATTTTTTTTAAACCTTTAGGGCTCCCCTCAAGTTTGGTACCAGAGACCGGCAAGGGTCTCACTCAGAAAAATAAAGAAGTCATATATTACTATTTTCTTTTATTCAATGCTTAAAGGCCTACTGAAAGCCACCACTAGCGACCACGCAGTCTGATAGTTTATATATCAATGATGAAATCTTAACATTGCAACACATGCCAATACGGCCGGGTTAACTTATAAAGTGACATTTTAAATTTCCCGGGAAATATCCGGCTGAAACGTCGCGGTATGATGACGTATGCGCGTGACGAAGTCCGAGTAACGGAAGTTATGGTACCCCGTAGAATCCTACACAAAAAGCTCTGTTTTCATTTCATAATTCCACAGTATTCTGGACATCTTTTGCAATTTGTTTAATGAACAATGAAGGCTGCAAAGAAGACAGTTGTAGGTGGGATCGGTGTATTAGCAGCGGACTACAGCAACACAACCAGGAGGACTTTGTTGGAGAGCAGACGCGCTAGCCGCCGACTTCACCTTGACTTCCTACGCCTCCGGGCCGCCAAACGCATCGGGTGAAGTCCTTCGTCCTTCTGCCGATCGCTGGAACGCAGGTGAGCACGGGTGTTGATGAGCAGATGAGGGCTGGCTGGCGTAGGTGGAGAGCTAATGTTTTTAGCATAGCTCTGTGCGGTCCGGTTGCTAAGTTGCTAAGTTAGCTTCAATGGTGTCGTTAGCACAGCATTGTTAACCTTCGCCAGCCTGGAAAGCATTAACCGTGTATTTACATGTCCACGGTTTAATAGTATTGTTGATTTTCTATCTATCCTTCCAGTCAGGGCTTTATTTCTTTTGTTTCTATATGCAGTTAAAGCACGATGCTATCACGTTAGCTCGTAGCTAAAGCGTTTCGCCGATGTATTGTCGTGGAGATAAAAGGCACTGTATGTCCATTTGGCGTTCTCGACTCTCATTTTCAAGAGGATATAGTATCCCAGGTGGCTTAAAATACAAATCCGTGATCCACAATAGAAAAAGGAGAGAGTGTGGAATCCAATGAGCCAGCTTGTACCTAAGTTACGGTCAGAGAGAAAAAAGATACGTCCATCACTGCCTCTCAAGTCCTTCACTGTAACGTTCCTCATCCACGAATCTTTCATCCTCGCTCAAATTAATGGGGTAATCGTCACTTTCTCGGTCCGAATCTCTCTCGCTCCATTGTAAACAACGGGGAATTGTGAGGAATACTAGCTCCTGTGACGTCACGCTACTTCCGCTACAGGCAAGGCTTTTTTTTATCAGCGAGCAAAAGTTGCCAACTTTATCGTCGATGTTCTCTACTAAATCCTTTCAGCAAAAATATGGCAATATCGCGAAATGATCAAGTATGACACATAGAATGGATCTGCTATTCCCGTTTAAATAAAAAAAATCATTTCAGTAGGCCTTTAAATCTCTCTCGATCAACTTCAGTTCCATCTGTCAAAAGAAAGGTGGATTTTTTATTTTTTAAATATTGTATGCCTTTTTTTGTCAAAACTTGTTCCATGGCATCAACACAAAATTTGCAACATTTCACCCAACCCTCCGAAAAATGTCCAAGTGAAATATTTGATGTGAGAAATAAGTCATAACTTTCAATGCGTAAGTCTCTACACCAGGGGTCACCAACGCGGTGCCCGCGGGCACCAGGTCGCCCGTAAGGACCAGATGAGTAGCCCGCTGGCCTGTTCTAAAAATAGCTCAAATAGCAGCACTTACCAGTGAGCTGCCTCTATTTTTTAAATTTTATTTATTTACTACCCGACATTTTTTATTCTAACAGAGACAAAACTCAAATAGAATTTGAAAATCCAAGAAAATATTTTAAAGACTTGGTCTTCACTTGTTTAAATAAATTCTTCTTTTTTTTTTACTTTGCTTCTTATAACTTTCAGAAATACAATTTTAGAGAAAAAATACAACCTTAAAAATGATTTTAGGATTTTTAAACACATATACCTTTTTACCTTTTAAATTCCTTCCTCTTCTTTCCTGACAATTTAAATCAATGTTCAAGTAAAAAAAAATTTTTTATTGTAAAGAATAATAAATACATTTTAATTTAATTCCTCATTTTAGTTTCTAATTTCTTGACGAAGAATATTTGTGAAATATTTTTTCAAACTTATTATGATTCAAATTCAAAAAAAATATTCTGGCAAATCTAGAAAATCTGTAGAATCAAATTTAAATCTTATTTCAAAGTCTTTTGAATTTCTTTTAAAATTTTTGTCATGGAAAATGTAGAAGAAATAATGATTTGTCTTTGTTAGAAATATAGCTTGGTCCAATTTGTTATATATTCTAACAAAGTGCAGATTGGATTTTAACCTATTTAAAACATGTCATCAAAATTCTAAAATTAATCTTAATCAGGAAAAATTACTAATGATGTTCCATAAATTATTTTTTTTATTTTTTCAAAAAGATTCGAATGAGCTAGTTTTTCTCTTCTTTTTTTCGGTTGAATTTTGAATTTTAAAGAGTCGAAATTGAAGATAAACTATGTTTCAAAATTTAATTGTCATTTTTTTCGTGTTTTCTCCTCTTGTAAACCGTTGAATTAAGTGTAAATATCATTAATTATTAATAATAACATAGAGTTAAAGGTAAATTGAGCAAATTGGCTATTTCTGGCAATTGATTGAAGTGTGTATCAAACTGGTAGCCCTTCGCATTAATCACTACCCAAGAAGTAGCTCTTGCTTTCAAAAAGGTTGCTGACCCCGGCTCTAGATCAACTTCAGATCTAGCCATCGATTATTTGTTTTTATTTTTCATGTTTTTTGTTGTTTGTTTATGACATTTTTGTCAAAGGAAACTTAGTTTTTTTATATGGCAAACACAAAATATACAATATTTTCCCCCACAAAATATTTCAAAGTGGAATTTTTGATGAGTATTTGGAGCCTCGAATAGGTCCATAGTTCATAACATTGATTTAGATCTAGACAGAGGTGGGTAGTAACGCGCTACATTTACTCCGTTACATCTACTTGAGTAACTTTTGGGATAAATTGTACTTCTAAGAGTAGTTTTAATGCAACATACTTTTACTTTTACTTGAGTATATTTATAGAGAAGAAATGCTACTTTCACTCCGCTCCATTTATCTACATTCAGCTCGCTACTCGCTACTGATTTTTAGCGATCTGTTAATGCACGCTTTGTTTGTTTTGCTTTGTCAGACAGACCTTCAAAGTAGGATCTATGCATGCCTGCGTTTCACCAATCAAATGCAGTCACTGGTGACGTTTGACTCCGTTTCACCAATCAAACAGAGCCAGGCGGTCACGTGACCGCCGCTGAAACAACAACAAGCTTAAGCTTACATGAACTCAACATCAAATTTGAGGAAGCACATGGCGGTAAGTAACATTAGTAGATATTTTGGCTGTCACCGTAGGCCAGGGGTCAGCAACCTTTTTAAAACCGAGAGCTACTTCTTGGGTAGTGATTAATGCGAAGGGCTACCAGTTTGATACACACTTCAATAAATTGCCAGAAATAGCCAATTTGCTCAATTTACCTTTAACTCTGTGTTATTATTAATAATTAATGATATTTACACTTAATTGAACGGTTTAAAAGAGGAGAAAACACGAAAAAAATGACAATTAAATTTTGAAACATAGTTTATCTTCAATTTCGACTCTTTAAAATTCAAAATTCAACCGAAAAAAAGAAGAGAAAAAGTAGCTAATTTGAATCTTTTTGAAAAAATAATTTATGGAACATCATTAGTAATTTTTCCTGATTAAGATTAATTTTAGAATTTTGATGACATGTTTTAAATAGGTTAAAATCCAATCTACACTTTGTTAGAATATATAACAAATTGGACCAAGCTATATTTCTAACAAAGACAAATCGTTATTTCTTCTAGATTTTCCAGAACAAAAATTTTAAAAGAAATTCAAAAGACTTTGAAATAAGATTTAAATTTGATTCTACAGATTTTCCAGAATAATTTTTTTGAATTTTAATCATAATAAGTTTGAAGAAATATTTCACAAATATTCTTCGTCGAAAAAACAGAAGCTTAAATGAAGAATTAAATTAAAATGTATTTATTATTCTTTACAATAAAAAAAATAAATGTACTTGAACATTGATTTAAATTGTCAGGAAAGAAGAGGAAGGAATTTAAAAGGTAAAAAGGTATATATCTTTAAAAATCCTAAAATCATTTTTAAGGTTGTATTTTTTCTCTAAAATTGTCTTTCTGAAAGTTATAAGAAGCAAAGTAAAAAAATTAATGAATTTATTTAAACAAGTGAAGACCAAGTCTTTAAAATATTTTCTTGGATTTTCAAATTCTATTTGAGTTTTGTCTCTCTTAGAATTAAAAATGTCGGGCAAAGCGAGACCAGCTTGCTAGTAAATAAATACAATTTAAAAAATAGAGGCAGCTCACTGGTAAGTGCTGCTATTTGAGCTATTTTTAGAACAGGCCAGCGGGCTACTCATCTGGTCCTTACGGGCGACCTGGTGCCCGCGGGCACCACGTTGGTGACCCCTGCCGTAGGCTGATGTTAGCTTCCCTGCTATGAATCACTGTCCAACGTACATCGTGTGGGGACATTTATTAACGCACTGCAGACTCACAGACACACACACACACGCACACACACTCACGCATGCATACAAACACCTATCAGTTTATGGTTTGCGTAAAGGCTAACTTGTTATTTTCCTTCGTAATCTCTGCCTACTGAGCCTCAATTTGCCTTCATTTTTTTATGTTAATGTATTATTATTTAATATATATTATTGTTTTAGTTGCTTAAGAGATATTCCTGGCTCTGAATTTGCTCATTGCTATTTTTTATGTTTTTGTGCATTATTTGTTGCCGTCATCATTAAAGGAACAGGTTACTCATCAGTTACTCAGTACTTGAGTAGTTTTTCACAACATACTTTTGACTTTTACTCAAGTAAATATTTGGGTGACTACTCCTTACTTTTACTTGAGTAATAAATCTCTAAAGTAATAGTACTCTTACTTGAGTACAATTTCTGGCTACTCTACCCACCTCTGGATGTAGATTTGCGAAAGGACAGTTTTAGATTAAACACACACACTGCATGGCAAATTTGTGCTAATAGAGTCAACATCTCTTGTTACATTTACTTATATGCTTTTTTAGTTCACTTTTTTTTAAACAAGTATATTCAGAATGTGTCACGGGCGGAGAAAACATTAGGTGCGGATCCCAAATGGCCCCCACCTGCCACACTTTGGACACCCCTGATCTAAGGAAACTATAGGTGAGTGTAGTATTCTCACGATGAAGACGATGCCTTCTGTTTGAGGTGTGACTTGTTGGTCAAGATCCATCGGAGGATGGGGTAAAGACTTGTCCTCACACTCTCATCTCTCTTCACATAGCGGTCCGGGTAGCCGTCCATCAGATCAAATTGCGGGTCTTGGTGAGGTTCCACATAGTATCTCATCCGACTCCTGTCATGGATGACTCTCTGCTCTGAGTCGATGGAAAACGAACCCACCTCAACTCGTGGTTGGAATTGAGGGGCTTCATTGACATAATTGTTGAACTGGGTACTCAAAGACATTGTTCTAAAAAAGGAGACAAGTTCAAACAATTGAGGTAAAAGTAGCATAAAAAGCCCTCCAAAACTCACCCAACCGGCTGAAGTGTCCAGAGAGGTGAAGTGAGGTCAATGTGCTGGTGGCCTAGTGATTGTGTCCTGTCTCTGCCCGCTGTTGATATGCCTTATCTTCATTGAGGTGCTGGTTCATCCTTGGCTGCTAGCAAGCTGAAAGACAGGAAATATCTGCGGCGAGGCCACTCCTCACATGCTGAGGAAGATAACAAGTTGTGTGCCCTTGCACGAAAACAGAAAAAGTAGAGCTTGAGCACAATAGATAATGACTAGAGCAGGGGTCACCAACGCGGTGCCCGCGGGCACCAGGTCGCCCGTAAGGACCAGATGAGTAGCCTGCTGGCCTGTTCTAAAAATATCTCAAATAGCAGCACTTACCAGTGAGCTGCCTCTATTTTTTAAATTGTATTTATTTATTAACAAGCTGGTCTCGCTGTGCTCGACATTTTTAATTCTAAGAGAGACAAAACTCAAATAGAATTTCAAAAATCCAAGAAAATATTTTAAAGACTTGGTCTTCACTTGTTTAAATAAATTCATTATTTTTTTTACTTTGCTTCTTATAACTTTCAGAAAGACAATTTTAGAGACAAAATACAACCTTAAAAATGATTTTAGGATTTTTAAAAGCATATAGCTTTTTACCTTTTAAATTCCTTCCTCTTATTTCCTGACAATTTAAATTAATGTTCATGTCAATTTTTTTTAATTTATTGTAAAGAATAATAAATACATTTTAATTCAATTCTTCATTTTAGCTTCTGGTTTTTCGACGAAGAATATTTGTGAAATATTTCTTCAAACTTATTATGATTAAAATTCAAAAAAATTATTCTGGCAAATCTAGAAAATCTGTAGAATCAAATTTAAACCTTATTTCAAAGTCTTTTAAATTTCTTTTAAAATTTTTGTTCTGGAAAATCTAGAAGAAATAATGATTTGTCTTTGTTAGAAATATAGCTTGGTCCAATTTGTTATATATTCTAACAAAGTGCAGATTGGATTTTAACCTATTTAAAACATGTCATCAAAATTCTAAAATTAATCTTAATCAGGGAAAATTACTAATGATGTTCCATAAATTATTTTTTAAATTTTTTCAAAAAGATTCAAATTAGCTAGTTTTTCTCTTCTTTTTTTCGGTTGAATTTTGAATTTTAAAGAGTCGAAATTGAAGATAAACTATGTTTCAAAATTTAACTGTCATTTTTTTCGTGTTTTCTCCTCTTTTAAACCGTTCAATTAAGTGTAAATATCATTAATTATTAATAATAACATAGAGTTAAAGGTAAATTGAGCAAATTGGCTATTTCTGGCAATTTATTGAAGTGTGTATCAAACTGGTAGCCCTTCGCATTAATCACTACCCAAGAAGTAGCTCTTGCTTTCAAAAAGGTTGCTGACCCCTGGACTAGAGCAACTTATACATCATTATTCTAACACTTCCAATCTATCAATGTTTACTTATATAGCCCTAAATCACGAGTGTCTCAAAGGGCTGCACAAGCCACAACGACATCCTCGGCTCAGATCCCACATCAGGGCAAGGAAAAACTCAACCCAATGGGATAACAATAAAATATTTATAAGTACACATTTGTTTTCTTTTTTTTATTATTTCTTTTAATTAGGGATGTCCGATAATGGCTTTTGCCGATATCCGATATTCCGATATTGTCCAACTCTTTAATTACCGATACCGATATCAACCGATATATACAGTCGTGGAATTAACACATTATTATGCCTAATTTGGACAACCAGGTATGGTGAAGATAAGGTACTTTTTTAAAAAAAATAATAAAATAAGATAACTAAATTAAAAACATTTTCCTGAATAAAAAAGAAAGTAAAACAATATAAAAACAGTTACATAGAAACTAGTAATGAATGAAAATGAGTAAAATTAACTGTTAAAGGTTAGTACTATTAGTGGAGCAGCAGCACGCACAATCATGTGTGCTTACGGACTGTATCCCTTGCAGACTGTATTGATATATATTGATATATAATGTAGGAAGCAGAATATTAATAACAGAAAGAAACAACCCTTTTGTGTGAATGAGTGTAAATGGGGGAGGGAGGTTTTTTGGCTTGGTGCACTAATTGTAAGTGTATCTTGTGTTTTTTATGTGGATTTAATAAAAAAAAAAAAAAAAAAAAAACAACAACAAAAAAAAACGATACAGATAATTTAAAAAAACAGATACCGATAATTTCCGATATTACATTTTAACGCATTTATCGGCCGATAATATCGGACATCCCTACTTTTAATGAATGAAGTAATGTTTATGACAACCTTTTTCCAAAACACAATATAGAATGTGAGATATAACAGGATAGTGTAGATCACAATATAGAATGTGAGATATAACAGGATAGTGTAGAACACAATATAGAATGTGAGATATAACAGGATAGTGTAGATCACAATATAGAATGTGAGATATAACAGGATAGTGTAGAACACAATATAGAATGTGAGATACAACAGGATAGTGTAGAACACAATATAGAATGTGAGATATAACAGGATAGTGTAGATCACAATATAGAATGTGAGATATAACAGGATAGTGTAGAACACAATATAGAATGTGAGATACAACAGGATAGTGTAGAACACAATATAGAATGTGAGATATAACAGGGTAGTGTAGAACACAATATAGAATGTGAGATATAACAGGATAGTGTAGAACACAATATAGAATGTGAGGTATAACAGGATAGTGTAGAACACAATATAGAATGTGAGATATAACAGGATAGTGTAGAACACAATATAGAATGTGAGATATAACAGGATAGTGTAGATCACAATATAGAATGTGAGATATAACAGGATAGTGTAGAACACAATATAGAATGTGAGATACAACAGGATAGTGTAGAACACAATATAGAATGTGAGATATAACAGGATAGTGTAGATCACAATATAGAATGTGAGATATAACAGGATAGTGTAGAACACAATATAGAATGTGAGATACAACAGGATAGTGTAGAACACAATATAGAATGTGAGATATAACAGGGTAGTGTAGAACACAATATAGAATGTGAGATATAACAGGATAGTGTAGAACACAATATAGAATGTGAGATATAACAGGGTAGTGTAGAACACAATATAGAATGTGAGATATAACAGGATAGTGTAGAACACAATGTAGAATGTGAGGTATAACAGGATAGTGTAGAACACAATATAGAATTTGAGATATAACAGGATAGTGTAGAACACAATATAGAATGTGAGATATAACAGGATAGTGTAGAACACAATATAGAATGTGAGATATAACAGGATAGTGTAGAACACAATGTAGAATGTGAGGTATAACAGGATAGTGTAGAACACAATATAGAATTTGAGATATAACAGGATAGTGTAGAACACAATATAGAATGTGAGATATAACAGGATAGTGTAGAACACAATATAGAATGTGAGATATAACAGGATAGTGTAGAACACAATATAGAATGTGATGTATAACAGGACAGTGTAGAACACAATGTAGAATGTGAGATATAACAGGATAGTGTACAACACAATATAGAATGTGAGATATAACAGGATAGTGTAGAACACAATATAGAATGTGAGATACAACAGGACAGTGTAGAACACAATATAGAATGTGAGATATAACAGGATAGTGTAGAACACAATATAGAATGTGAAATATAACAGGATAGTGTAGAACACAATATAGAATGTGAGATACAACAAGACAATGTAGAACACAATATAGAATGTGAGATATAACAGGATAGTGTAGAACACAATATAGAATGTGAGATATAACAAGACAATGTAGAACACAATATAGAATGTGAGATATAACAGGATAGTGTAGAACACAATATAGAATGTGAGATATAACAGGATAGTGTAGAACACAATATAGAATGTGAGATATAACAAGACAATGTAGAACACAATATAGAATGTGAGATATAACAGGATAGTGTAGAACACAATATAGAATGTGAGATATAACAGGATAGTGTAGAACACAATATAGAATGTGAGATATAACAGGATAGTGTAGAACACAATATAGAATGTGAGATATAACAAGACAATGTAGAACACAATATAGAATGTGAGATATAACAGGATAGTGTAGAACACAATATAGAATGTGAGATATAACAGGATAGTGTACAACACAATATAGAATGTGAGATATAACAGGATAGTGTAAAACACAATATAGAATGTGAGATATAACAGGATAGTGTAGAACACAATATAGAATGTGAGATATAACAGGATAGTGTAGAACACAATATAGAATGTGAGATATAACAGGATAGTGTAGAACACAATATAGAATGTGAGATACAACAGGATAGTGTAGAACACAATATAGAATGTGAGATATAACAGGATAGTGTAGAACACAATATAGAATGTGAGGTATAACAGGATAGTGTAGAACACAATATAGAATGTGAGATATAACAGGATAGTGTAGAACACAATATAGAATGTGAGATATAACAGGATAGTGTACAACACAATATAGAATGTGAGATATAACAGGGTAGTGTAAAACACAATATAGAATGTGAGATGTAACAGGATAGTGTAGAACACAATATAGAATGTGAGATATAACAGGATAGTGCGGAACACAATATAGAATGTGATATATAACAGGATAGTGTGGAACACAATATAGAATGTGAGATACAACAGGGTAGTGTAGAACACAATATAGAATGTGAGATATAACAGGATAGTGTAGAACACCATATAGAATGTGAGATATAACAGGATAGTGTAGAACACAATATAGAATGTGAGATATAACAGGATAGTGTGGAACACAATTTATAATATGTGAGATATAACAGGATAGTGTAGAACACAATATAGAATGTGATATATAACAGGATAGTGTAGAACACAATATAGAATGTGAGATATAACAGGATAGCGTAGAACACAATATAGAATGTGAGATATAACAAGATAGCGTAGAACACAATATAGAATGTGAGATATAACAGGATAGTGTAGAACACAATATAGAATGTGAGATATAACAGGATAGTGTAGAACACAATATAGAATGTGAGATATAACAGGATAGTGTAGAACACAATATAGAATGTGAGATACAACAGGATAGTGTAGAACACAATATAGAATGTGAGATATAACAGGATAGTGTAGAACACAATATAGAATGTGAGGTATAACAGGATAGTGTAGAACACAATATAGAATGTGAGATATAACAGGATAGTGTAGAACACAATATAGAATGTGAGATATAACAGGATAGTGTACAACACAATATAGAATGTGAGATATAACAGGGTAGTGTAAAACACAATATAGAATGTGAGATGTAACAGGATAGTGTAGAACACAATATAGAATGTGAGATATAACAGGATAGTGCGGAACACAATATAGAATGTGATATATAACAGGATAGTGTGGAACACAATATAGAATGTGAGATACAACAGGATAGTGTAGAACACAATATAGAATGTGAGATATAACAGGATAGTGTAGAACACAATATAGAATGTGAGATATAACAGGATAGTGTAGAACACAATATAGAATGTGAGATATAACAGGATAGTGTAGAACACAATTTATAATATGTGAGATATAACAGGATAGTGTGGAACACAATTTATAATATGTGAGATATAACAGGATAGTGTAGAACACAATATAGAATGTGATATACAACAGGATAGTGTAGAACACAATATAGAATGTGAGATATAACAGGATAGCGTAGAACACAATATAGAATGTGAGATATAACAGGATAGCGTAGAACACAATATAGAATGTGAGATATAACAGGATAATGCATACATTTAGCATTTGTTTTCAAAACGCTTACAAAAAAGTGGGACCCCAAACATTTACTGTGGGACCCCATTTTTATGATTTGATGGGGTCCCTGGGACCCCATTTAGAAACTTCCTAGCACCAACACTGCTGTCAACAGAGGAGAAAAAAATGCTTTATTGAAATAAATCTATTATTTGTAAAGCAAGTTGGCGTATGATTGACTAATGTTCACCTTTGGCACGCATATATGACATACAGTATAAAGAGGACACATATGATCTTTCTCACATTTCACAACATGCTCAGCCTACTTGATCTTTTTACGCGACTGCTAACTGTTAGCATTTCAGTTTGGCTTTGGCTCTTCAGCGTTTGAACTGGAGAAGCTAAAAGCGCTAAAGTAGGAGTCCAGCTTAAAGAAAGAAAAGATCTAAGAAGTATTCTTCCGGAACCTTCTGAAGGTGCGTGCGGCGTTCTGAAGTGAGTCAACAGATGACGTCAGCATGAAGAAGGGGATGAGATGGGGGCGGGGCCAGGTCAGGTCACGTGACCTAACGACTAAAACCGCCATGTTTGCACACATCCTGTCACTTTTGAATGGGACAGGTGAAGGCTGCCACCTGCTGGTTACCAAAATAAAATACTGTAACCTATTCAATATGAGTCAATACATTAGTATTTATTCAATCAATAAATTAGTATTTATTCAATCATGTGACATCCATGGAATTTAATGACCGATTTGTTGCCTTTTAGAATCGCAATTCAGATGTGAACCCATTTTTTGCTTCATTGTGACTAACAATTGTATGGTATGACAACATTTCGTACGATATAAAATGTATTTTGTGTACTTCATGAAACAGTTTGAGTTGATTTATAAAAAAAAAAAGATGTATTCAGTGCAATTCTATCACGCTTGTTTTTACTTGAAGCATGTTTTGGATTTAGAAACATACTCCATATTTATGATATTGTACAGTAGGTAAGGTTGTATTTTTGCTTCATTACTGCGAGAATCCTGCGTGTGACTATGCAGGACTTGCCGCAGTCCCGCTTTAAGTGAGGGAGGAGGGAAAACTAACTAAGACCTACTGGAGATATATATATATATATATATATATATATATATATATATATATATATATATATATATATATATATATATATATATATATATATATATATATATATATATATATATATATATATACACATACATATATATATTTTTTTAAATGTTTTTTTTAATTTTCTATATTTTTGTACATTTACTTTTTCATTCAAAAAAATAGTGTACATTTTTGTATATATATAAAAACATCTATATATATTGTTTTTTAATATTCAAAAATGTTTAGTGTATTTTTGTATAATTATTATTTTATATTTAAAATATTATTGTATATTTTTATATATATATTTTTCTATTGAAAAAATATTCTATATTTTGTATATTTATTTTTTAATATTTAAAAAGATTGCATATTTTTGGATATATTTATAAATATTGTATATTTCTGTATATATTTTTTAATATTTAAAAATATTGTATATTTTTGTATAGATTTTTTATATTAAAATACTATATTTTTGTATATTTATTTTTGATGTATTAATATTTCTTGTCTAATGTTTTTTATTTTATTTTATCGCGTGGCGAAGTTGGTAGAGTGGCCGTGCCAGCAATGGGAGGGTTGCTGGTTACTGGGGTTCAATCCCCACCTTCTACCTTCCTCGTCACGTCCGTTGTGTCCTTGAGCAAGACACTTCACCCTTGCTCCTGATGGCTGCTGGTTAGCGCCTTGCATGGCAGCTCCCGCCATCAGTGTGTGAATGTGTGTGTGAATGTGGAAATAGTGTCAAAGCGCTTTGAGTACCTTGAAGGTAGAAAAGCGCTATACAAGTATAACCCATTTATCATTTATATTCCCAAAAAATATTCCATATTTTTTATATTTATTAATCCATCCATTTTCTACCGC